>NC_056725.1:1856930538-1856940538 GCF_019279795.1 Protopterus annectens
ATATCCTCTATACTAGAGCTTCTTATTGTTTCTTTTCATTATTCTAGCCATTCAGCATCTTTGTTATGCTTAACAGGGTCTTCATTAATACTTCTCCAAACTGTACCTACGTTTTTGCATTGTTTCTATACTTTTTGTTTTGTGTCCCAGTTCTCTATAAAACCCTTTTGGGTCACCAATGAATTACTTATGTTGTACTTTTCTTTTATATTTATTTGCATACCTTCTGACTTTTTCTGCTTTTGCTGATATTTTACTATATCATTGGTAATACTACGTGATAAATCCTGCTCTGTTTTGAAACTGTGTGTTACTTTTACCAAACCTATCTTTCTAAGGACTACTGATGATCTGTTCCCGTTTCTGCATTCTTGTAACAGTGATATATATTGTCGCAGTTGCATTGCAGGATCCTCTGTTCAATGCTTACATTGTGGCGTTGTTCTTTTTCCCATCCTTACTTTGTTTAACTACATTTTTTGTGGTAAAGCTTTATCTTTTTTTTTAGTTTAGCTGTACCATAGTATATCATATTTATTTCCATCACATGAATTTCTGTTAACAGTCTTGATTACTATGTTCATCTGTTTTACTGACCTTCTAACATTTTAAGCCATATTTACTTTAAGTAATCTATTTCTTTCCTCTATCTTAATATGCCTATCCATCTTAGTTAAATCAAGAAGGTCTTCCCTTACATCATTTTCTTCTGGACTAGATAGTGTTGTATATATGCTGCTATAATGCTAAAGCAGCAACAGAGAAGAAAAGACAATGCTTTCTACAAACCAATTTTTGTATACTCTGTATTCTAGTTTACTCTCGAATTTTTCATACAAGCCAATAATAAACTTTTGTCATGTTACAAATTAATGGAAAACTTTATAGAGATGTTTGGTCTGTGTAACTACTTCTCATTATCTTTGTATTTATCTGCTACTGTAATTCTTTGTTATACAGTACTCTATACATTAGTTGTCTATTTTTTGTAAATGTCTGTATTGTCCAGGTCATGGCTGAAAAGGGTCCTTGAACCAGCCCACTTACTCCATTTACAATGCAAAATGAAATAGACAGCCAGATAAATAAATAAATTAATATTTTTTAGTGGCAAATCAGAGTGTTGTCACCTCACAGCAAGATGTTCCATGGTTTGATTCTTGGCTGGGGTGCCTTCTGTGTGGAATCTGCATGACCTCCCTGTATTCAGGTGGGTTTCGTCTGGGTGCTCTGGTTTCCTTCCACATTACAAAGACATGTAGTAGGTGGATGGGGCACTCTAAACTGGCCATAGGTGTGCGGGTGTGCAGTGTGGAAGAAAGCAGTGCTAGCCAACTTTTGGTGTAAAACCTTGGCTCTAGATGATTGTTGCTGTTGAAATGACACCCCAACCTCATGTACAAAAAGAGGAAAAAAGGGTGTTGGATAAAATAAATGTTGATATTCTAGAATGTATTTACATGGTAAACAGGGTAAATGATGGATATTCGAAAGGTTTAATGGAAGTTGTACTCAAAGTCTGGAGCATTATGTCATGTTAGTTTATGTTGGGTCATATTATGTTATTATTAGGTTATATATTACCTACTGTTATCTTACAGTATTCTATGCTTTGTTATGTTATATTGTATTCTTAACCTATACTATGCTATGCTGTATTGCCTTATAGGTTATTTTATATTGCATTGTTATGTCATATTACAGCAATGTATTAGATAGCGGCAGTTTCATACATCTATATTAGTCATTACTGGTGTAAGAAATTCAGTTTTAATATAATAACTGACACACTTTGGCTTGGTACTTCTAAAGAAAATAAAAATATTCATTCAAGATAGAAATAACACTGACCCAGATCTGAACTGTGACTCCTCTGTAAAAGGTGATACTCTTAAATTGTCTCTTAGCACCGTGTAATATATTCTATGGCTAAATCTCTTACCAATGAAGTAACAATGTGTGCCATCTAGCAGGCAAGAAACAATCCAAGGTCAAATGTTAGCTGAAGCCTTTAAAACTGGGGATAAAGAACTGGAAAGAACCTCATCTATGTCATTCCGTGAATATAAAACATGATTTGTAAGGGTGATTGTAGTGATTACTGCTGCTAATTTGCATTGAAATATTGTCTGCTTTTGTATTCTAGCACAGGAAATAATGATTTGTAATAATCTTTAATACTATTGCTAGAATAAAACATAACAGGCCCCTGTTTTAAGTGATGTACCCATAAAATTGTGTGACACAACTAGGAAAATTAAATTATTATTTGCTAAACAAACATATCAGCTCTCAAAATTCATGCAATGACAGGAAATAATTTTTTGCTGGGAGATTTTGCATTATCTGTACCTACATCCCTGTTTCTTATATTTACTATCTCTGAGGTCATAGTATCTCAGACAAAGGAGAGTATTCCTTTGTACTACAACCTCTGAGTAGCATTTATTCTCTTTTCTCATACTTTCACTCTGACATTTCTGAAGACTGCAATTACAGTTCTCAGAAACTCAACAGGAGCCCAGTTTAACTTATGCTCTGTAGCTGAAAGGCATGGGTTGTTGTTGAAATTGGTTCATTTTTGATCAGTCTCCTACCCCTGATTAATTATGTTCCTGAGAATTCTGCATGATCAGATGACTGCCAGCACTTTCTTACTGGCTCAGAAACAATCCCACTCAGCCAACAAGATGGATCAATCAAGGATGAAACATTACACTTTGTTCTTCCTCTGCCTAACAGTCACCATACACTTCATAAAGATGACCTTCTCACAGGAAATGACATGGAATCCAGAATGAATGAGTGGAAAACTCCTTAGTCTTGGATGTGTTCATTCACACACCCACATCTGTCATTGGCTTTCAGTATTCTGATGGTTGTGTTGTTGTTGTTTCTGCAGATGTCAGATGCTGCTTCCCTGCTACGCTAGATTCATTTCCAGAATTTATAAAAGTGTATAATTTTCACTTATCTTCAGGAAGTCCAAGATGCTCTGTTAGACTGCACAGTATCTTGCGTTCAACCACACATATTAACTTTCTGAGCTAATAAGTTTGAAACAGTCATCCACTTACAAACATCATTCAAAGAGCTTGAATTGTTACCAACCAAAACCTGCAGAAAAAATCATCTGCATCAAATGGGAAGGCTGCCGCACTAATATTGTGGCTGAGGCTCTTAGACCAGTATAAGATCCTCAGAGATCAGTGTTTTTGGATTTAATCCTGTTTTTAAATGGGCTGTGGGGTGTGAAATTTACTTACATTTTATTGCCAACCCATTTCCATAGATCAGTGAAAATAAATGTGAGAAAAAGATAGTAGTGGTTGCCATGAGGCAAGCCTCATAAACCTGAAAAGGCAGTGAGCTTCAGTACCTTAATGTCCTTACTAAATGGGTCCCATTCAGAAGCTCAGTTCTTCAGAAAGTTGAACCTCAGGGTGGCCAAGGATGAACACAGGATAGCAGCAGATTTCTTCAGCTCCACCAATTTCATTACACTGACAGGAATTAATTACTTAAAAAATTAATTTTTGAAGTAATTTTCTTTCTAAATATGTTTGTTTTATATAGTTCTTGAACTATATCTAAAAAAGAAAGGAAATTTTAACAATATTCCTGTCAGAAATCACTTTGGAAATTTTCCTGTCAGTTTATCAGTCTGAAATGAGTTCCAGTAAGACAAATTCTCAAGACTCCAGCATCAAAAAAGAACTTCAGTCTCTGATAACTATAATCCAGCAACTTACTGCTAAGATGGATAAAATGGATACTAAAATAGATACCCTCATAGAAAAAACTACAAAACAAATAGACTTGTTACATATAGACCTGCAACAACAGAAGATCCAGATGACAGGCATAGAAGAAGCTGTGAATGACATGGAAAATAGAATCCAAGAAGAGGAAATCAACATTGAGTTTCTGCTGAAACAAAATACACATTTACAAACAAAGCTGGATGACCTGGAAAATAGATCTAGGCAATAACATTAGGATTTTTGGACTGCCAGAAAATATTGAAGGTAACAATATTACTTCTTTTTAACAACATGGCTCCCTAAAACTTTAGACTTACCAGAAGCATTCTCTTTTGGTATCGAAGAGCACATAGATCTATAGCTAATACTAACTCTAACAAAAACTATCCTAGATCAGTTATAGTTAGATTTCTATCATCTTTTGATAAAGAGATGTTTTTTAATCTGCTTGGGCTAAAGCTCCTGTTAAGATTAATGAGACAACTGTGCATTTTGACAATGACTATTCTTCCTTGGTAATAGCTAAAAGAAAAGTTTTTCTGCCACTAATAAGGGAGCTTAAAAAGCACAGTTTAAAACATACCTTCTGTTTCCTGCCAAGCTAAAAATCTTCCTTCCTGATGGTCCTAAAATTTTTGATGACTTAGACTCTGCTTTACTGTTTATCAAAAAAAATAAGATTTTGGATAAAATAGAGGAAATGGAATGGGCTAGTCCTTCATTAAAGAGACTGGCAACTGAAACTTCGTGGAAGACTTCAGAGAAGAAGAAGAGACTAAAAAACAAATGATTTGTTCTATGTTTTTTTTCTTTTTTTTCCTCTCATCATGTTACTTCATTATTAATCTTTTTAAATATAGTTCCTGCATTTCCAGAAAGTCACAAATATTCTGAAAAAGATTTAATCAAAGTTATTCTCTGTGTGCAAAGAAATGTTTTGTTTCATAACCAGTCAAAATATCTGAGGAACTAATAACAAGCTATTATTCAATTTGTTTCTCTTTCTGAAAAAGAGAAGTAAGGTCAGTAATTTGATACATTTTTTTTCTTTTTTGTCTCCTTTTCTTCTTTTCTTTGTTTAAACAATGACATTCTATTTAGATTATGTAGTGGGTAAAGGGTGGGGGAGGGCAGGGAGAGAAGAGTAATGAAAATATGATTAATAGAATAATAACATATTTATTCCTTGTAAAAAGTTTATATGTTCTTCAAATGCTATTCCTAATTATACTTTCTTGATTATACTACTTATGCTTGTTTGTAAATAATCTGTCATGCTTTAACTAATAATAATTAGAACTAAATAATAGTAAATAATATGTTTTATTTTTAACTCTATTAATATAAACAGTAAGTAATATTCCATTGTATATACATCTTATAGCTTTCTCTTACATTTTTTTTATTTCTGCTTTAGACTCTTTTATTTTCTACTCTCTTTTCTTTTCTTTATTCTTTCTCTTTATTTTTTTCATATTAATATATAGAAATGCTTTTGATCATATAGACACAGTAAATAATAAGATTTGCATAAAAATTGAGTTGGGACAAAAATATTGAGTTTTATTACTTATTAATAACTTTGGGCTTAATTTCACTTACATAGAGGCTGTAATAACCTGTAAAATACATCACGAAGGTTTTGTCATGTTTAGATGCATTTACACTGCTAAATGAATGTTTGTCACTAGTTTTTAACAAGTTTCCCGCCAAAATGTTAAGGGAGACAATCTGGGATGTGGGCTACCTCATGAACAGTGTTCTCGAGTTGTTTTAAAAGCTTCAACTCTCAGAATTCTCACAGAGAAGCTGAAAGCAGTCAGTTTGACCTTTGACTCAGATATCACACTGACACATCGCAGATTCAGGAAGAACACTCTAGCAGGAAGTAGAACTGATGCAAATGCGACTATGTGAAGGAAAATGAACTCTTTAACATCTAAATGTGAGTTATTTTATATAATTACTTAAATATCTATGTTATAATGTATAAAATATGTCAGTTATAATGATTTTAAATGATGCAGTTTCTTGTAGTAAGTAAATGTCTTATTTTAGAAGGCATAGAAAATGAAACATTTATTCAAGTGTTTTTGAAAATCTACTTGACTGCAGCATACTAATCTGTGTTAAAAACTTATGTTCCAAACATATACATTACTATAACTCATTTAATTGATCTGATTGACAAGCATAAATAACTTTATAACTTTATTCTGGAAGAAATTGTCATGTGATATATTTTAAAGCAGTAGTATAGACATACAAAATACAGATGGCTTTTTTTACAATAATGCAAGTGTTTCTGAGAATTTGCATAACTATGCAGTATGATTTATAACAATTTCTATAAATATAATATTTTATTCTATTGACAATAATGAGTATGAGTAAAATGCTCATATACAAGCAATTCAAGTTTTTTTGAAGCTGTTGACTGCATTTACATGACAGAAAATAGATGCATCTTAATATATGTAATGTCTGAACCATATTAGCCAAAGTTTTTGATTTAAATGAATGTTAGAACTTATTTTTACATACTTTGAATAAATTAATATGCAAATATGCCTTCCTTTTTTCTCTCTCTTTCTTTCACTCTCTCCCTCTTTCACGTCTTTTATTTCTCTCTCTCCTCTTGGTTCCTAATATCAAGATTATTTGAATGCTATTTGAATACAAGTGTATTATATTACATAGATGTATATAGTAGTATGAATAGTTTTAAAAAAAAAAAGTTTATTTTAGTTTATATGATACTGTTTTATCAAATGTGTAGTCTTGTCTTGCTAGATAATTGAATTGAAAGCTGTTAATTTAAGTTAAATATAACCAGTATTAAATTGATAAGGTGGTAGCTGAGGTACTGCTGCTTAGGGTAGGGGATTAACTTGAGTGGTAAATACTACTCTAAGTTGGAGTTTTTAACTCCAGGCTGGATGTAAGGTTTAATCCTTACATTATTTTCACTTGTTCATTGTTATATGTATATAGTTTTGACATCCACAATATATTTTGTACACTCATTGTCACTACAAACAAAATTGAATCCTATACAAAATACCATAAGAGATTCAATAAATACAGCTATATTTAAAGGTACACCTAAAGGAGGAGATGTAACATTACTTATGTTGTTATTTGTTATTTTGATCATAAGATTCTTAAGTTTTAAAAATGCCAAATGACATCTTTAAAAGGAATTTCTTTAAACATTAATGGATTGAATAATCCGTGTAAAAGGGCAAGCCTAATAAGATACATTAATTTACATAAGGCCAACTTAGTCTTCCTGCAAGAAACCCATCTCTTGAAAAAAGATATTGATAAACTAGCCACAAACAAATATACAGTATTGGTTAGTTCAGAGCACACTCAGAAAAAAGAGGAGTGGCTATTTTATGGAATAAAAGTATGCCCATTCCTAAAACCATTACGTCTTATCAGGATGACAAAGGAATGTTTTGTATGGTTACAATACAAATTAATGGGAAGACTTACACTTTAATTAATGTATATTGGATACCTGGAATTGGTATTAATACAGTGAAACATCATCTTGATAAGATCATATCATTCTCTATAGGAGATATTATTTTAGCTGGTGACTTTAATTGTATACTACATGAAAGTGATACTACCACTATAGGAAAAGAAGAATTACATCTAATGCAAAACATTTAAATGATTTTGCTAATTCTTATCATTTGAATGATATTAATAATCAGATAGATTCAAAATCATTACCATACACCTTTTTTCTAACAGATACAAAACTTATTCAAAAATAGATAGGGTCTTTATTTCTAACCAGATGGTAACAGATTTAATTAATTCCAAAATAATTTCATGTCCTATATCTGATCATAATTCAATTGTTTTTGAATTCATGATAAAAATACTCATAATGTTCAGATCAAAAGGATACCAGCATACTTAACTCAACTAAAAGACTATAAAGAATATATACTTTCAGAAGTAAAACATTTTTAGACATAAATAATACTCCTGAAGTCTCCATTGTCTATGTTTGGGATGCCTTAAAATCATATCTATATGGACAAAGTATTAGATGGTATAATAATAAAAGGAAATCTTGGGATAAGGAATTGTTAGATATTCAAAGTAAATTAGACTCTTATAAACATAATAATAAAGAAAATATTATGGACAAGAAAGTTATTGAAGAAATAAACAAACTAAATGAGAAATACAAAGAAATTTTAACTCATAAAGTTAAAATAACTTTAGAGAAATACAAGTTTTGTCTTATTCAATAAGCCCCAAATACTTACATAGACTTAAAAATAAAACAAAAAGGTTGAATAAACAAAACCATATCAAAGAAATATTTTCTCTAAGGAAAAAGAAGAATGTTTCTAGTATACCAGAAATACTAGATGAATTTAGAAATCACTTTCACAAAATTAACCATAATAACATTAACATGGAACCTAAAGATAAAATAAAGGAGTTTATAACCACAAACATGAATAAAAAGCTTAATAAACAACAGATTAAACTATTGGACAAAAGTATTTCATATACAGAGGTTATTACACAAATAAATAAGCTTAAATCAAACAAAGCACTGGGTAATGATGGTATTATACCAGAGATATATAAAATCCTTTCTAAAAGTACATATTCATTAATACATAAGGTTTTTATTTTGGTGCAAACTGAGTTAATAACCCCCCCATCTTGGCAATATACATTTATTTCACCAATTTTAAAACCTAATAAAGATCCAACTAGATGTACTTCATATCGGCCCATCTCATTACTTAATGTTGATTATAAAATGTTTATGAGTATTTTTGCTGATAGATTGAAGACAATCATCCCCGGCATTATAGATATAGATCAGACAGGCTTCATTGTAAATAGAAATACTTTTGATAATATAAGAAGAACTTTAACATTAATTGATTTTGCAAATAGGAAAAAGAAAGATTTAACACTTATTAGTCTTGATATAAGTTCAGCATTTGATTCAGTAAGTTGGGACTATCTGTTTACCTTACTGAAGTGCACAAATTTCTCAGATGCATTTGTAAATCTAATTGAGCATTTATACAAAGGAACATTGGCTTATATTAAGGTAGGAACATATGTGTCACAAAAAATACTCATTTTTTAAAGGTACAAAACAAGGATGTCCACTTTCTCCACTATTATTCACTTTAGTAATGGAGCCTTGGGCTAATTTGATCAGAAACAGTACTGACATAGAGGGTTTTGAAATAGATGAAAATACAACATCCAAAATTCAACTTTTTGCAGATGATGTTCTAATTACATCAGCAGGATCTAATTCTTCTATGCAGTCTCTATTTGATAAAATGATGAATTTTA
Organism: Protopterus annectens; assembly: GCF_019279795.1. Classification (NCBI taxonomy): domain Eukaryota; kingdom Metazoa; phylum Chordata; order Ceratodontiformes; family Protopteridae; genus Protopterus; species Protopterus annectens. The sequence goes on from NC_056725.1 coordinate 1,856,939,661, forward strand.
AAAGTATTTCTGGTTTAATATTCAATGAAGAAAAAACTAAAATACTACCTATATATACACGAAAAAATACTCTCATTAGTGATTTTACTAAATATGTACCCAATTCAGGTCAGATAACTTATTTAGGTATAATACTATCTAAAGATATTAAATCTATTATATATAATAATTATAATACCTGTTTTCTTAATATACAAAATATTTTTAATACCTGGAATAATATGTTTTTTACTATGGAGGAGAGACTTACAATTATTAAAATGATAATATTCCCCAAGATTTTATACTTAATACAATCAATAATACTTCCACCTACAAAAATAATTATCAAGAAACTGAATACACTAATGTTAAATTTCCTATGGGCACCTAATAGACCTAGGATTGCATTAAAGAAACATACTAATAGCTGGTCTCAAGGGGGTATTTCTTTTCCAGACTTTAATTTATATACTATCTCTTCTATTGTAAAAGTTATTACTTTATTAATAGATCAGTCATATGTCACAAAATGGAAAGATTATTGGGAACTAATTAGTATGCACTTCATGAAAATCTCCTTAACACATAAAAATATGATTGTAAATAACTCCATGTTATGGTTACTAAAGGAATTTTGTACTTCACCTATTACACCTAAACATATGGTTTGTTACCCATTAAATATTATTATTAGCTATCGTAACTTTATATTCATGCACCCTAAGTATAGGGAATGGAATTTTATTATATTCCCTATAATGTATACTCAGGGTATGCTTTTGTCATCTACTTCTGAAGGAACTCATTTAGCTATAGATAATGATCTAAAGTATTGGTATCAGTTGATATCTGATAATAAAGTTAAAAATCTAGATTTCTTAAAACAAGAATTTGAT
>NC_056725.1:1856945538-1856955538 GCF_019279795.1 Protopterus annectens
CTTTGGAGAATAAAGATATTTTTCAGAATAATCTCTGGGGGAGAAATGGACTTAGGAATTTGTGGAAATGACAGAGCTGTAGCTAGGTCAGCTGGTGCCTGGAAAATTCCCACATCTGGTGCCCCCCTCTCAGAGTTATGGAGATAAGGACCAAATATGTTTTTTCTGAGCAAAGTGCTTTTGTGTTTCTTTACGATAGCTCTTTATTTTTATCTGCATGAGACACCTTTCAGAAGCTGTAGCAAAAAGATATAAAAGCTTCATGCTACAGTTTCTGACATACAGATGCATAGTCTCCCACACACACACACACACACACACACACACACACACACACACACACACACACACACACACACACACACACACACACACATCAAATCATTCTAATAGTCATGATTTCAATCACAGCTGCTTAAATAACTACAAATACTGCTTTCATGCATTGCTGTCCAAAAAAATTCAAACAGCTAATGTCTGACATTTTGCATTACACTTTGTTTTATTGTGGTTACTGTGGTGAATTTCTGGTCTATACACTGAGTAAAATAATGGCCTTAAATAGCTCTTTGATGCATGGATTATATAAGAAGTAAAAATCCTTCTTATTTCTTCTTAAGACAGTAGTTTATTTTTTTTTTGTCATTGAACTTGTGATCTGACCCACAGTTTTAGTAAATGTCATTATACAACAATACAGTTGTATATCTGCTTTTAAGCTGAAACCATTAGCTAAGTGCATTTTCTATCTGGGGGGTCATGATATATTATTCTGAGACATTTGTTATGGATTCTAGTACTGCAGTGGTGGTGCTGCGGTAGCATTGTCGCCTCATAGCAAGATGTCCCGTTCGATTCTCAGCTAGAGCATCTTTTGTGTGGAGGCATACGTGAATGGGGCGTGCCTTCGTTGAAGGTTGTGCATCAGGGCTGGTAACCTGGTATGTAAAAATCCACTACCAATCATTAGCAGACCGGCGTTCCGCTGTGGCGACCCCTAACCGGGAAAAGCTGAAAGACACAAACATTGATAAATGGGAAAACTGGAACATGAAGGCTAGACTTGAAAAGTCTCTAGGGCAGTTAGCTTAGTCATCTCCTGTGATATGATGGCCCTATATTATTTCTTATGGTTGCACCAAATGGTCTTTGTTGCTAGGTACAATCATTAGTCTTATACAGCCACTGAAAGCACTGTTTTTTCCAGTCATTTCACAAAATTTATGAAGCTGCTATACTCATTATATATTTGAATTATAATAATTGGTATGCTTTTATGAAATGAAAGCCAAAAATAATACTTATGTATAGGAAAAACACATTCTCATAGGTTCATAGGTTCATAGGTAGGTACTAGGCTATCTGCCCGAGGGCATTTATAAGCCTAGCCAGACTGTGTCAGCTTTCGCTGTCCCATTGATTAATTAACTGAGCCTCTGTCAAGAAGACCCAATGAAGTGATCCCAGGGGTGTATTTTCTGTTACCCATCTACTCATCAAGGTTTCTCTTGAAAAGTGTTACTGAGGGGCTCTGCCTAATGTAGTTAGGAATTTTGTTCCAAAGCATGGGGAGTCTCTGGGACAGGAATCTATCCCTCCAGCATGTTCTATTTATTGTTGTGGCGAGGTTTAGCTCACTAAAGCGAGTGGCTCACAGTGACTTGGATTTCTTTAGGTGGAGCATGTCCATAAATTCTGAGTTGGACATGGCTTTGTAAGTCAGGCAGAGATCACCTCTGAGTAAGCGATATGCCACTGAGTACAGCCAGAGTTTTTGCAGTCAGGCTGCATAGGACATATGTTTGAGGCCAGTAATCCTCTTGGTGAGGTACTTTTGTGGTCTTTCCAGCTGTTGGAAGTGTCTTGTGAGGTACATCCCAAATGGGGCATTGTACTCTATGATGGGTCTGATGAGTGACGAGTAGAGGGGCACTATAACCTCTTTATTTCTAGATGCGAACCCTTTAGTAATTAGATGGGTTATATTGAAGGATTTCCTAACTACTTTGGCAATATGATTGTCAAAGGAGAGATTACTATCTACCTGAGTCCCCAGATCTCTTATTACCTCTTCTATATTAAGGGGGCTGCCACCTATGTGATAATTCATGGGTGTTTTGTTTTTCCCAAACGGGATGACTATGCATTTTTTGGCATTTAGCTTGAGACCATGACTTTGACACTAGGTGTCCGTCTCAGCAAGGCCCTTTTAGAGAATGTCCGTGTCAGCCGGAGAGTCAATTATGGCTCCCAGTTTGCAGTCATCGGTGAACTTGGTTAGCCATAGTCCTCCTGTGTTTGCCTGTACTTCTGAGAAGTATATGCTGAACAGTAGGGGTCCCAGGACCAAGCCTTGAGGGACACCACTTGTGACTGGTTTAGAGTCGGACCTGGAGCCCGCTATTCTTACCATATGTGTTCTGTCTGTAAGCCAATTGGCAACCCATCTCGTGACTTAGGGGTTTATGTTCAGGCTGGTGAGTTTTTCTATCATTTCTGAGTGGGGAATGGTGTCAAAAGCCTTGGCAAGGTCAAGGTAGGCTGTGTGAACCACCTTCCCCTCATTTATGGCCTTAGTGACTGTCTCGAAGAAGTCAACCAGGTTTAGGTCTCTGCAATCTGTATATATTATAGGAAAATACACATATGTTATATGCTCTTAAACAGGGCCAGCCTTATGTATAGGCCACCTAGGCAGATGCTTAGGATGTCATGTTTGGGGAGGTGCTATTTCCAATTTATTTATTTAGTTTTACAGCAATGAAATACATAATGAGCCAGGTTCATGTACAGCCAAATTCTGTGCAGGAACAGTATAGCAACTCCTGCAGGCAATATGGCCGCTATACGATTCAGGATAGGGCCGTTTTCATGTGCACGAGCGGCCCTATACTGTTCCTGCATGGAATTCCATTCATTATGTAAATCACCTCATTTGCTGGTGAAAACCATGCAAATGAGGTGATTTTGTGATCCACCAAGCTGAACGGATTCCGTATAGGAACAGTGTCAGTGCAAAAAAGTATTCAGCTAGTAGCCGAATACATATTTACATCTGACAAAACAGAGGCATGACAGCTTGAGAAAAGCATGTATTATATAAAACAGACAAACCAATGGCCAAATATGAGGCCATTGGCATTAAAAACCCACAGAATTATTATAAAAATAAAACTTTTATATTTTTTTGCCTGATCTTAGCCTTTTAAGCTAAGGGCAGCTGCGCGCAAACACGGGGGGGGGGGGGGGGTGCCGAAAATAAAAAAAAAAGGGAAAAACTGCCATTTAACATAAATATGCATTCTGCCATTATAGTCAGTAGCAGGCAGAATGTAAACAAGACAAAGGAGCACTGATTGCCAAGGGAAAAGGGGGTGCTTGGGAATTGTAACTATGGACCTGCACATTGGGGTATGAATGGACCTATACTGAATCACAGATTTCTACCTACTGGAAGCCTGCATCTAATAGTGTAGGAGCAGGAATAGGGAGCCAGGTAGGCAGAACAAGAGGATGACTTCAGTAGGGGTTGTGTCATGCTTGGTGTAAATTTATTGGAGCCCTGCGGCCCGTGTTTGCTCTTAACTAAGCAGTGCTAAGGAAGGGGGTGTGTCTCACATTGTTTAACCATGTTTCCCCTGCTTAAATGGGTGTGCTGGCCACGCACTGGGTTTTAAACAAAAAAGAAAAGGAAAAACAGGAAATAGCAGCTCAGTTCACATGTGAACACTAGGTATGTGCGGCACACCTTGGGGCTTAAACAGGAAGGCAATGGGAAGGGAAAACAGCAGTACGAAGGCAACCAAGGAGAACTAGCATAGCTGGCAGGTGAAATGTATCAGAATCAGCCAATTACACAGGCAGCAGCCCAGCCCAGCACAGTACTATAAACTATGCAAACCCCATTTACTCTGTTTTTTCCCACAAACTTTACACCACCAGTGTACACAGACAGGGACATTTTACCTGACAAAACTAACAAAATGATAGGGGCTGCTGTTGCCCTCATATATCAATATGTGCAAGAGGTTGAGGGTGGTGATGATGTGAATGCTGATGACCATCCCACAGTGAGGAGGAGGAGAAGAGTGTACAGACCCAGGGTAACCTACCAAGGCCTACATGAGCTAGAGATAGTGGAGTGCTATAGGGTGGACAGGGACATTCTACAGCAAATTGTTGAGGTGTGCTGTCCCCACCTCACACACAGAGCCAACAGAGGGGAACCCATCCCAGTGGATACCAAGGTATGTCTAGGCTTAAGAATACTAGCCACAGGTATCTTCCAAAGGGCAACTGGGAATATCATGGGGATCTCACAGGCATCAGCATCCAGGGTACTCCACCAGTTCCTGGATGCGATGTCAGTACATGCCGGTGAGCACATAAATTTCCCCATCACCCGTGAGGCATTGACCAGCAGTATGCGTCTTTTCCACCAAATAGCAGAATACCCTGAGGTAGTGGGTGCCAAAGACCGCACGCACATACACTTCAAAGCACCACTCGGCAAGTGGGGTAGGGTCTACATAAACTACAAGGGCTTCTCCTCCATCAACTGCCAGGTCATGTGCAATGCCCAGGGCATTATCTTGAATGTGTGTGTTAGCAGCCCTGGAAGCTATCACAACTCCCACATCTGGCATATGACACAGCTGTACCAGTCATTTGCCAGTGGGGACATCCCATATGGCCACCTAGTGGGGGATGCTGGCTACGCATTGGAGCTGTGGCTGATGACACCCCTCAGAAATGCACACTCACCTGAACAAGAACGTCATAATAAAGTGTGTGTTTGGGATGCTCAAGTCATGGTTCCGCAGCCTGGACATATCTGGTGGAGCCTTGCAGTACTCTCCAGCTACATGTACACAAATATTCATAGTATGTGCCATGCTACACAGGATGATCCTGCGGAAACAGCAGCAGCAGGAACAGCATGGGGCAAGGCCACAAAGCCCCCCACCATTGCCAAGGCCAGAACAGGCACAGAGGGACTCGGGGGAGGAACCACCTGAGCCTGCCCATGTAGGCAGAAGGAGGCATGCCAGGTATGCCCAGGCCTTGGCAAAGAGGCAACACATAGCACATACACTGACATGGTAGGGACCCAGGGAATGACACCTCTCTGATTTGCACATACAGTAAAAGGGATGCCAAGCATGACACTACCTGTGCTTTATCAGGTATAGGGAGTGTACTATGTGCATCTGACATAGTCAGCCTCCAGCACCATCCTCAGTACTGGCCCAGCCACAAGGTAAATCAATCTTCCTATCAATTACTGAATGGAGTAGTATATTCTGATAGTTGTATCTATGGAATGGATGAGAGCATGCAAGGGAATCGGGTGGCTGAATGGGATGGCAGCAGATACTGGACACCTATATGGGCAGCATGAAATCCATAACAAATACTGGTGTCAACACACTAGACAGTACTAGACAAGGTGACAAATCCCACTGCAGTACATGTGGTGGCCCAAATGTGTGTCCATAGGACAGACACATGCATGTCAGTGAGGCTCACATAGCCACCACCAGCCTCAGCCAGCAGGACAGGTGTAGATGATCATAAAGTAAGGCTGGGCTAAGGGCTCCAATTGATGGCAATGGTGAACAGCCTCCCTCCAGACCTACACAGACAGACTGCAAAAGATCTGACAGTTGTATGTTAATTCTGAAGGGTAAGAAGTCTGAAACTGAAATGTAGGTCAATAAAACCTAAGTCCTGTACTCTACTGATATGCCTCCAGTCTGCATGATAGGTCAGAATACAAAATGATGCGGAAGCCAGCAGAGTACCTGACATACCAGTACAGTCACAGCACAGTTTAAAGTTGTCAGGTGTGCCCCCCCCCCCCACAATCTCATGTAGAGATGCAGTAACATGTAAGTGTGAGGAGTAATATTAGTGGAGCACAGATTACCTGAGCTGGCCCAATCTACAGGATAGATTGTTGCATGTGTACAATATGCAGGGGTTGTGTGTTCAATATTGCCTGGATGTGGTCAGCATGTAGGCATGGAGGGTTGTGTCTCGGTGGCCTATGGGCAGTACTGTCATTGACAGGGCCGTGTTCCAACAACTGCAGTGCTAACCTCAATGCTTCTCAGCAATACCCATGTCAGCAGTCGTCCATACTCACTATCCAGATGTCAATATCTGTCACTGTCAGAAAGATGGACATGCCATGAATGTGGGCCCATACATACACACAGTACACAGGTGGAAGTACCCTAGACAGAGTGCATAAAATGTAACTGTCAACTGCACACAACTTTGGAATTGTACAGACAGGTTAGCAGCATATTAATTGTCCATGTAGTACGGAATACCGATGTAGTCTGGCCAAACACTGGCAGACAACAAAAGGCACAGTTATGAAGTAATGAGAGACTGCCTATGTCCCGGCACAAGGCAGCAGAAGAGGAATGTCCCAGGTATATCTGTGAGTCAACTGCAAGTAGCTTCCATATCACACATGCACTCAGCTCACCCCACCATCAGCCACAGGTTTATCACAGGTCATATCCTTGCTGTACAGTATGACCCCACTTCTGTATGGGAATACCCACAGAATGTAGCATGCTGAAGAGCTGTCCTATGCAGGTGTGTCCTTAGCTGTAAGCAGCACCCTGCCTGCATCCAGACCAATGGATCAATATGGACAGGAACTATTGCCATTAACACCTTGCACACTTACCCTGTCACCCCCAGGGGGATCCATTGGCTTGAAGCCTGGGAATGTAGGAGTGACAGAATGCAGTGGTCTGCTACAGATGGCCTGCATTACTACCAAATGGCCTGCAGTCCTCTGTCAAAGGCTTGTGCCTCACCTGTAGTGCCAATGTATAGTATCTCATGAGATCACAACTAACAACCTAACACAGTCAACAGAACACAAATGCAAGGCCATGTTGACAAATCCCAGTAGCAGGCCCTCCATATCCCACTGCATGAACTGTGGACCAGTCCATAAATACTGCTAGGATGAAGGGTCAACTATAGGAATACTTCTCAGATATCGCTTGCATAATGTTAGGAAGAGGATAGAATAACAGAGTGGAGTGTGTGACATCTGAAACTCTGATGTATGCCCATACTACCTCTGCCTGCAAACCCAGTAATGGGTGGCTACAAACCTGCTTGTAAACCACAATGTGAAGGGGAACTGACCAGATATATGAGCCCTGCTTCTGGGAAACCTGGGTGAATCTGTACAGCTGAGAGGTATGGCCACAGCAGGATATGGCCAGTCTATTATGTCGATATATGTACAAGAGGGGGATCCTCAGACACCATAGTACCAAGGTGCTGGACCATTTATACAGACCCATCAGCAAGTGTCTGTAGCTACCCCTCCAGAATGATAGGAGTGTGCAAGAATGTGTAGGCTGTGGACCACAATACTGGACTCATCTTCATTCATCTTGTATTTCCCAGTAAATAACTGTGAGAAAATAATTATATCTGTTAGTAGCTGATGACATAATACAACAAAGTGTAAAACAGTACATATGTCTGAATATCTCTGCTAACACCAACCATGTAACATAAGCAGCACAGACAGCAATAGTTACAGTATCCCCCTATCTGTCATCCATTGTGACTCCATATTGTCAACCTATCTACAGATATCCTGCAGAAACAGGTTGCTAGCTGCATGTGTAGAACACCAAACCCTGGACTGGAGTACAACCCTACCTGGAATGGATTCACACACTCAATACATAAGGTCATACTGGGCATGCTCCTACACTTAGAGAAATGAAGCCCATGTCTGACAACACAGTGGGCTATACATATCTGTCACTTGCAGATGTCTGTGCACACGCACCACATTGCACACCATTCATGCTTTGCACACACATTGGATAGGAATACTCACACATATCCAAGGCCACCACACTATAATATGTCAAACATACGCACACAGAGATGTGGGGAAGAGAGAGATAGACAGTGACAGAGAGAATTCTATTATTAGGCCTGTCCCATCCACTACACATCCAATTGGCCAATATCATATGATGTGCTGATGTCAATCACTGTACACATTCCTTTTGGTAGCCATCAACCCTATAGTGTCTGTGGTGCTTGTGATAACTGTGTAACATGATAGTACAAATCAGTATTCATGTAGCATTTGTATACTCAGACCTTTCAAATGTAAAGTTATTTGTGACTGAGAGTGTGTGTGTGTGTGTGTGTGTGTGTGTGTGTGTGTGTGTGTGTGTGTGTGTGTGTGTGTGTGTGTGTGTGTGTGTGTGTGTGTGTGTATGCCATTCATACCACTACAGCTGCCACTGCCTCTTTAGCATGTCTGCTGATGTCAGTCACCTTGAAATAACTCTTTGGCTAAGTTTCAGATCTGTGGCACTTGTGATAACTGCATTATACTGTAGTATAGCAAACTAGTTAGGTAATAATTCTAATCTTGGTCTTGGCAACTGTGATAATGCGTGTGAGAATGTATGCGTCTTTGTTGACACTTGATTTTGTGGTCATTCACACTTCCTTCCCTTCCCTCTCCTCTCCTTTAGCACTGCAGCTGATGTCACTCGCCTTCAATGATACCTTTGGACAGCTCTTCAACATCTAAGCTCTGTGGCACTTGTGATAACTGTGTAATACCATAGTACAGTAAACTGGTTAGGTAGGAATTCAAATCCTGGTCCTGGCAATTATGATAATGTGTGTGTCTTTGTTGACACCTGATTTTGTGGCCATTCACACTTCCTACACTTCCCTCACCCCTCCTTTAGCACTGCAGCTGTTACTCACCTTCAAAGATACCTTTGGACAACTCTCCAATGTGTAAGCTCTGTGGTGCTTTCAATAACTGTGTAACACTGTCGTACCAGTAAATAGCTAGGTAGGGGTTTGAAACACAATACTGGCAAGTGTGTATATGTCAGCTGTATCCTGTGTGGGTGTTGCTGCATTTTCATATTGAAGACCCATATGTCCCAATGTCATATTACAAGGCCAACAGTTGTCAAACACCGTAGAAGTTGTTGTAGACAATCTACAGCCATAAATGTATACATAGGCAACCATTATAATATCCAGAGATCTCTCTCCACCCACAGATCATACACAAACATGCTTGGCTCTTTCTCTCATCCTTTCTTTCTTTTCCTCTGTCTGTCTTTCTCTCTCACTCCCCCTCTCTGGTAGATGTGGAAAAATGCATCTGTTTTGCATAGGCAGGAGCTTCACATTGGTAGGTAATGCTCATGATCAGCTGATAGCCTGTGCATGAATTGGAGTCCTCCACTGCTAATTGCATGTGGAACAGCTGTGGAATCATTCCTATAGCTAATTGCATGAAAATACACTCCTATAGGTAAGCACTGCAAGAGGGTATTGGCCCTTCTCCTTCACTGTAAGCAGGACTTCATGTGGGTGTGTGACAAACAGCATCATAGAGGGTAGTTGGAAATACCTCTTACAACAAACACCATGGAGACAGGCCAACAAACCAGAGGGGGATGTTCCAGACATGGGGACAGAATGTAAGTATTGCTGTTGTACATTTGAAGTAATGTTGGTTTAACAGGGTTTGTGTGGATATGGCTGTTCTGCATGATTTAAAGTCTGGCATGACAGTGTTATGTGGTTGAGAAAACTCTCACCTATAGGGCTATCTGCAGACTGGCCAGAGTTTGGAGTCTTAGATTTGGTGTGTCACTCACACATCTTCTGTCTTTATAAATGCAGTAGCATACTCTGATGATTGTAGTCAGTAAATGGTAATATCCATGTGTGTTACTGACTTCATATCCCTCAGAAGAGATATGTCACAACAAATCCTGTTATACCAGCAATATTCTCAGTTTATAACTGCAATATGTTAATATTGGTCCTGTGTTTGTGCCTCTGTCCCCCAAGTCTGTCACCGTTTGCCCATTTGTTATGCAGTAAGAGGTGGATATGTACGGTATATCATTATTTACTGACATAATCCTGATATCAAGCCAGTGATATATCAGAC
>NC_056725.1:1856960538-1857188038 GCF_019279795.1 Protopterus annectens
TGATTCATCACCATGTGTTAGAGACTGAAGGTGTTGTGGTGGATGATGCTGACAACCACCGCAGGCCCCAGAGGAGGAGAAGAGTGTTCAGACCAAGGGTAACCTACCAGGGGCTACATGATTTGGAGATAGTAGAGTGTTACAGGGTGGACAGGGACATCTTAAAGCAAATAGTTGAGCTGTGCCGGCCACGCCTGAGATCCAGAAACAGCAGAGGGGAACCCATCCCAGTGGACATGAAGGTATGTGTAAGCTTGAGAATACTAGCCACAGGTATCTTTCAAAGGCCAACTGGAGATATAATGGGGATCTCACATGCATCAGCATCCAGGGTACTACACCAGTTCCTGGATGCCATGTTACCACATGCCAATGAGCATATATACTTCCCTCGAACTCAGGAGGAGTTGGCCAGCAATATGCATCTCTTCCACCATGTGGCACACTACCCAGAGATACTGGGTGTGATAGACTGCACGCACATACATATCAAGTCACCACCCGGTGAGCATGGTAGGCTACATAAAACACAAGGGATACCACTCCATCAACTGCCAGGTCATGTGCAATGCCCAGGGCATTATCATGGATGTGTGTGCTGACAGCCCTGGAAGCTACCATGACTCCCACATCTGGCATGCCTCACAGCTGTATCAGGTATTTGTCAGGGGGGACATCCCATATAGCCACCTTGTGGGGGATGCTGGCTATGCACTGGAGCCATGGATGATGACTCCCATCAGAAATGCACACACACCCATGCAAGAACGCCATAATGAGGCACACGCACAAACCAGAATCATCATAGAGTGTGTGTTTGGGATGCTGAAATCACAGTTCCCTTGCTTGGACATATCTGGTGGTGCCTTGCAGTACTCTCCAGGCACATGTGCCCACATCTTCATAGTATGTGCCATGCTACATAATATGATCCTGCGGAAACAGGTACAGCAGGGACATAATGGTGAAGGCCCTCACAGCCCACCGCAATTGCCAAGGCCATCACAGGCACAGAGGGATTCAGACCATGAACACCCTGTGCCAGCCCCAGTAGGCAGACGGAGGTGTGCCCAATATGCCCACGCTTTGGCAAAGAGGGAACGTATAGCACATACACTGACAGTGTAGGCCCCTACGGACTGACACACCTCTCCACCTGCTTACACAATAAACTGGATGGCACACACACACACACAACCACCTGTAAATTGTAATGTATAGGTGGCCTACTGTGTAAATCCTACATAGGCAGCCCTCAACCATTGCATACACAACAGCTATTGGAACAAGGAAATTCAACACCTGAACAGTACACACACCTAACAGCATATGTTGATACTGTATGTATAGGTTCCTAGGTACATCGGTGGGTACATGCCTGATTGTCAGAGGCCATTCATCAACCGAGGCAAACAGTGTCTGCTGTTGTCACCACAACGATTAACCAACTGTCCCTCAGTGGAGCAGAGCCAATTGCGGGATCAATGTGTGTAATCACTGTTCCCCACACACTCTGCATGGATTCCCTGGTGTGTTAATGAGGGGCTCCATATAATGTAATCAGGAATGTAGTGGCAAAGCATGGGGAGTACCTATGACAGGTGTCTGTCACCCCAGCATGCTCCACCTATGGTTGTGTGAAGGTGTAGCACATTATAGTGTGTGGCTCACTGTGACATAGATTCCCAATGCTGGAGCACATCCATTAAACATCACTTGGACATACCATTAATAGGTCTCATCCATATGTAAACTAACTGAGTTACACATCTGATTGCAGTATGGAGTAACAGCCATAGTACAGTCCACATACAAAACACCATAACACGTGTACAAATCCCAGATGCCCAAGTGGTAAATGCACTGACTGTCTTGCATGTTCCCGGTTCCACATCCTGCAAGGGCCATTACATAATCCCGAAGGCACGAATAATGGATGTTGGATGCAGGTCATCAGATCAGGTTTAGCACATGTTAGTGGGTTTATGCATTGGCAAGTGCTTGTAAGCGTTGTTTAAACATGACTATACGGATATGCATGAAACAGGGCAAACAGGGCTAAGCTTTGCTGAATATCATGCAGATCACGGTCAATGATGTCCAGAACAGGTGAAACTAGCATTATTCACTCCTGTACTAATAGTGCCTGCTCTGAAAGGTAAAACGACCACTGCCAGGAGTAGAACATGCAATCATGTACACAATCACTTAACACTAAGCTACCTGAGATGTAACAACGGCAGGTGTGTATTTTGACAGGTTAAAACACAAACATGCAGAGTTCAGGAAACAGTATACACTGCCATGTACACAACGAAAGGTGTGTTCTCCCTCTCACTCTCTCTCTCTTTATAGATATATATATATATATATATATATATATATATATATATATATATATATATATATATATGGTTTACTATAAAAATTTCGAACCGTACTCCGTCGATTGTATTATCGTCGAACACAGAAGTTCGAAAACGGTAATATCGATGTCAAAAAAACAATCTAGGAATGGGTTTTAACATGGATCGAGGTAGGTGTTCAGTATTATTCCGAACTACAAACATTTCCTCTACCTCGACCCATGGTAAAACCCATTTTACCGTTTTTTTTTGAAATTTTGATAGTAAACATATATATATATATATATATATATATATATATATATATATATATATAACAGAGATAGAAAGGGTGACAGAGAGATATATGTTGATATATACGGATTCACGTATATCTGCAAATATATAGATAGGTCAACGACATGTACACAACCATGGAGGTACAAATAAATAAGATACAGCCAACTACCGAATGTTTTACATACTGACACACGTAATCACGAGGCTTAAAGACCGAAAGACCACAGTACCGGAACACTAGAACCGCGAGTAATATTATCACGATGTTAAGGGACATTTAGTTATCGCTGCCGGTGCTGTGGTCCAGGTAGGTACTGTGTTCAACTGTGTTTGTGATTGCTGTAGTCTGTGTAAGTGTGTGTTGGGGGTGCCATGTGCATTTCCATGGGACTGTAATGTGTGTGCCTGTGTTTGCATCGTGTGTCTGTTAGTGCTAACTCGGAGGTAGATCATTATGGTAGGTGTGGTCATAGCTGGCCATAGGCATACGGTTACCACCTTCTTCGGCAGTTGTGTCCTGACAACACAATTAAAAAGGGTAAATGACCGAGATTGTAGGACATAATTATGTCCCATATATTATGTAATAGTTGCATTAAATAGTTATTCCTGTATCTAAAATACATAAATGTTACAAGAAACATGATAAGTAGCTAAAGTGCTACAAGAATAAGTAAGTATTTAGGATAAAAGTACGTTCTATCCTGTGTACTGACCATGGGTATGTGTCGGCCTGTAAACACCGATGTGTGTCCTGCAAATGTCCCACTATGGCCATTTGAAAAGGTGGCAACCCATGCCAAAGAGGTTCAGTCACCAACACAACTGCAATGAGTGCAAATATCTGTGACAGAAATACACGAGACAGCTGTCATTTAGTAACATTCCCTTACATATCGATGTATTTCCGGAGGTATTGAAGTATCAACCTCACCTACATGCTATATAGGAACCAATTAACAATGGCTCAATGTATATGCCTGCAACAACCATAGTTTGAGTCTACTAAATGATAGGTCTTCAGTTAGGGAAGTAGCCCACACACACATATGGAAATGTAGAAATGCAGTCCCCACAAACCTGTATATGCTATGTACACCCACCTGCATCTCCCCCACACCTGAAACAATTGCAATACAGACTGTAATAACATCACAAACATCCACTCTCTCAATTACATCTGCAGAAGCGTTAACATACCTTGTGAGAGACACATTTGTAATGGCGCTATGTGAAATCGTAGCTGTTGTATAATGGAACAGACGGTGATGTTACCGGTTTTGTTTGCAATAGTCCCTTATCAGACGGTTGAGATGACAGGTACACTCACATGTAGAACCACATACTCTAGCCATCACACACAATCCATGGGGGACATGAATTCAAAATATCCGTGTCTCTCCAAATAGCAGTTGCAATTCCTCACAACAAAACACATACAGGCTGTCTCCCTGAAGGCAGGGCAAAAGGGCAACGCCCAAGTGGAGAATTAAATTATACCCCACTGTTGCCGCATAATTGGTGAATGAAGTAGCTGCACAGCTGATGTGCATGAAATAATTTACTCAGGAACACCAATTGGCGACAGGATACCACATGTTACAGGTATCTACGTATATAAGGATGCCTTGCCATACATTCAAACCATATGCTCATACCATAGAACCGTTTAAACAGGAAAGGTGTAAGAGAGATATTTACAAAGACTCAGAATGCTAACAAGGTATGTAGAACACTCAGTATGTTAGTGTATGTAGAGCCTGTTTTGTATTAATTAAAGTGTACGCAATGCATAAAGTGGGAAAAGGTATTATGTAGTGATGTCTTGTTGAGCATAGTAACACTTGTAGAAATTGTGTGTCCTGCTGTGGGCCACAAGGTAAACATCTCATACACCACAAGGGATGCTACATGAGGGCTTTAAACACAACAATTCCACACCACCTGCCGTCAGTGGTAGGGTTTGTCCAACAAGTACGTGCCATAACAGTGGATAGTATATGTTGATATACTGTCACAGTAGGCATGTGTATGGGCATATAATGAGAATAACATGCCTAAGGTGGTCCTGCTGTGCAAGTATGCTTTGCATTATGGGATGTTTGTTTGTGTCTTTCGGCTTTTCCCAGTTAGGGGTCACCACAGCAGAATTCCGGTCCGCTAATAATTGGCAGTAGATTTTTACATGCTGGCTTGCCGGGTCTAACACACCACCTTCAATGAAGGAATGCCCATTCACGCATGTCACCACACAGAAGACGCTCTAACTGAGAATCGAATGGGCAACGTCTAACTGTGAGGCGACAACGCTACCACAGCACCACCACCACAGCACATGCTTTGCATTATGGGATAATGTTTAAAATATGTGTACTGTACAGTATTGTAGGTAGATATGTCAGATATTTCACACAGCATAACTGTTATATCACGCAAACAAAAGGTATGTCTATTGGCATGTACAATACACAATAACAGGATACATATGGCTTGTAGTCATGGGACACTGTAACAGCATGACAGCTAATTGAAATGGAAGAGCTACTCAATTATCCATGCACAAAGGACATGTAATAGCTTCACAGGTTCATAGTTAGGTACTATGCTGTCTGGCTAAGTCCATTTGTAATCCCAATTACAGTGTTTTCACCTGTGGCACCTCCCTAGGGTAGTGTCCTGTGTCTGTGAACAGCAGAGCCATTTGTTACCTGCACCTGTGTACAGTACAGTCACTGCAGTGATCCTTGGTGTACATGTGTGTCTCCCATCCACCCATCGAGGTATCTCATGAAGAGTGCTAGTAAGGGTCCCTGCTTGATGTACATAGGAATCATGTTCCAAAGCATGGTGAGTGTCTGGTTCAGGAATGAATCCCTCAAGCACATCCCACTCATTGTTGCGTTTGTGTACATATCCATGAGCATGTTGCTCTCAGTGGCTTTTGCTTATGTTGCTTATGTGGAGTATATCCATCAATACTGTTGTGGACATGGGCCCTGTATGTTCAGCAGAGGTCACCCCTGAGTATACAGTATGCAAATGTGTACAGTTGTGGTGTCTGTAGTTGTGCTGCATACGTCATCCTTCGGAGGTCAATAATCCTCATGGTGTGTTAATGTTGTGGTACGTAAAGCCGTTGCTGTTCTGTAATGCAACCCCAAAAGGGGTGTTGTACCCTTGAACGTGTGTCATACGTCAGGAGTATCGAGGTACAATGGGTGCCTTTGTTCCAGCTACAAACACATTACAAATAAGGGTGGCCATGTAGAAGGATATCCACGCCACATTGGCAATATGGTTATCAAAGGAGTGGGTGCTATATACGTGTGTACTAAGATCCCGTATAATGTCACATGTATGTAGGGGATTACCACCTATGTGATAGTCAGTGGGTGATTGATGTAATCCAAAGTGGATGTCTATGCACCTTGTGTCATGCAGCTTGAGGCCATGTTATTGACACCAGGTATCCGTCACAGTGACACCCTTATGGAGGGTGTCTGTATCAGCTGGTGGATCAATCATGGCTCCTTGTTTGCAGTCATCTGGAAACCTATTCAGGGAAAGTCCCTCTGTGCTAGCCTGTACCTCAGGGAAGCATATACCGAACATGAGGGGCCCTATGACCGTGGACTGTGGTATGCCAAGTGTAACTGAATTACAGTAGGTACTACGGTATGCTACCCTCACTGTGTGGGTCCTGTCTGTGAGCCACTTTGCATAACATCTCGAGATGTAGGGGTCGATGTGCAAGTGGATGTGTATGTTGTCAATACCAGAATTGAGAACGTTGCTGAAAGCCAATGAGAGGACAAGGTAGGCTGTGTGGACCTCCTTACCGTCATCAACTACCCTGGAAACTGTATCAAAGGGGTCCACCAGGTGTAGGAGCCATGGTCTGGCCCTAACAAATCCAACCTGGGTGGCATCAAAGGTCTGGAGCCCACCAATGTCTCTATGAAGGATTTCCATGATGATGTGTCCCATAGCCTTGCAGAACAGTCCAGTTAGGCGTATAGGGCAATAGTCCCTTTGGTTCATTGTGGTGCCACCTGTGTGGAGTGTGATAACTGTTGCTGTGTGCTATTCAGGGGCCACAATGTCTGATACAAGGCTATTAGCGAATCTGGTGGCCCAAGTGGAGAGCCATGTCTTTCTGAGGTTTGTGTAAATCGCAGCCTGGGATGTTGGATGGTCACATGGAGTCTGTGTTCCAGGCCTTAGAGAGTGCAGGTTTGAACTGCGTAGTTGTGACCGCAGGGACTCTGCATTGTTCCTGTACACATTTTGGCCCTGTAGGGAGTGAGAGGGTGTAAAGTTAGCATTGAACCTATCTGCCAGGATGTTGCCAATATCAGTCGGTTATGTAATGTTCCTGCCTAACCGTCGTATGTCAGAGCAGATGTGGGTATTGCCATAGAGTACTGATATACCTCCATAATGCTTTGTGGTAGTCCTTGGAATGTGTTGCAGTAATGTTTACATAGCTAGCTGTGGAGGATGTGATAAGGGATCCCGGATTCCTACTGAGGCTGACCAGTGAGCTACCCCACCCATGGGATTGTACTCCACTTTGCAACAGACTCCACCTTTTGTTGTACATTATGTCCATGGAACTGGACCCCCAGAGTGGTGTCCATTATCTGGTGGGTACCATCATGGCTCTGTTTGAGATAGCATGATCTATGCAGTCATGTAAGCGCTAATGAATTGCAGTGGTATATGTTTCAGTGATTGTAAGTACATTGTCCATCTGCACGGGTGTCATGACGTTTACTACTCCTGTCATAAGACATCTGAAGTAGGCCTTGTAGAAATCTTGTACTGTGTATTCTGTGAAGGGTGTGGTGCTGGGATGTGGATAACAAGGGTGATTAGCATACGTTCAGAAACTACCACCGAGGGGATAACCCCAGGTGTGGAACACCAGTCACATGTTGGTAATGTCCATGTCTAGGATATCGTTGGCCTTGGCGGTGGTGTGTATGGGTTGATCCAGCCGATTGGAGGTTATGAATCCCAGAAAGCGTTGGCCTAATGTGTCAGTACATGAGTAGGCATCCCAGTTAAGTGTGGGGTAGTGTCAGTCTCACATCAGTAGTTCCTGTCTGAACCCTACTGTCCAGTACACCAAGAAATGAGGGCCGGTAACCGTGGGGTATGGTGTGGAATCCATAGCAAGTTACAATGTGTATAGCAGTTCTGGCCACAGTTAGTTGCATGTGGATTACCTCTGATACATTGTGCTAAGCAACCAGCCTGGAGGTGTGTACATCCTTGTGAAATATGGACACACCTCCGCCGTGGGTGTTCCGGTCCTGGTTACATGACTGAAAGGTGTGGTCTGCGCATAACCTGTCAGTGCAGGTGTGCTCTCCGGAGCCTAGAGGCAGGTCCCAGTCACTGCAGAGATATCGAAGTGGTCCATTATAAGGAGTGCCTCTCCTGAGTGTGTTAGAGATGAAGATGTCAAGCGTTGAGTAACATTGCCCCAGGTTTTGCTTGCCTGTTCCTGTTCTGGTGGTGAATATGTTATTGGAAACTGTTCAAGACAGGCAGTATAGGAGCAGCAAGAGCCTTACATGTTATCTGTAATCCCAGGGCCAACAGGTGCAGGTCATCTGTGCCAAAGCATCGTGTTTTGTTGATCATGTCATTCAAAGCAGACAGATACTGGTTGCCTGTGGAATGACAGCAGAAGCATAGGCAACTGTTGAAGTGAAACATTCAGTCATTGTACAGTGGTATCAGTCTGGATGAATGCAGAATGCTTCTCAGGGCTTGGGCGATACCTTCTGGGCTACAAGACCGGAGAGCTATTGCATGTCCCTGTACATGTAGTCCAGGAAGTTACATCTCAGGGCAGTCACACTAACATGGAGAATGACAGTCAAATTGTACCTGGTGAGGTGTGGCATGGGTACATAGGTTATGTTGCGGATCCTGTTACCCGACAGCCAGATGTAAGCGACTATCGCCTTGTGTAGCCTGCTGAGTGGGACATCAGTTTGACCGCCTACAGAGTCACCTATAACTAGTGTGTTGGGTATGTTATAACACCCTATTGGCTGTAGTTGATGGGCACACATGAGTCTGTGGGCTATAAGTAATTGGTGTTGTGTTTGGTGATGGGGGCTTTCTCTGTTGCCTACACAGAGAGTATGGAGAGGTTCTGCAAATGTCATAGTCATACTATGTGTGGCCTGTGGTGGTGGAGAGCTAGTGAAACTATGTGATGAGTGGGGTGTGTTGCAAATGTTTAATATCCCCACATGAATGTCAGGTTCAGTCTGGGTTGGAGAGAGCATTACCCGCAGCATGGCTACATATGTGCATCTTTCACAGGCTGTAGTGTCATATGTTGGGAGGTGAGCATTGACTGTGTACATGAGACAATTGCTCTATTGCCTCATGTTTGACATATTCATTATATAGACAGGCAATAACACTGGTAATTGACACTTGGACATGCCTGTATATTCAACCATGTCTCACAAGATATGTGAGGTACGTTTGTACAACAGCTGTTGTACTGTAAGCATGCTGGAAATGCAAGGACAAACAGTGTACTTGTAGGAAATGAGTTGGAATGGGTGCTATAGTACTTAGTAGCTCATGAAGTGCTTACATGTTCTGAACAAGTGCTGAGCATGAATATGCAGTACAGATAGGGTGTTGGATAATATAAACCCACTGCAACCCACAAGTGGAGACGCCAGTCATAATGGGAGGCACTGCACTATTACCCTGCTGAGTATGGTCTGCAAGTCCATGAACCTTTATCAATGTAGATGTTAGCAGTACAGATGTAGATGACAGTACGGATGATTTCACACTGCATAGCATACCTGTGACAGGTCATAGGACATCATCACCCATACTGTGTTCCAGCTACACTGAGTATACTAGATGTACCTTCGTATGTCACAGGAGTGTTCTACCAGTGGCCTGTTGACAGAAGCAACACTACAAAAGGTGTCTGAGTGACAAGTGCAAATCACACCAGTGGCAGCTACAGTAAAACAGGGTTAATGTTTTGTACTCCCCCCATTGTAGCCCATACCACACAGACAAATGGGAGGCATCTGCGTATGTAAGGATGTGAATGGCCATGACTTAGGAGCAATAGCTGTCTCAGTGTTGTGGACAACATACAGAATGGGCTTTGTGGGTGAGGTGCGTGACATATGTACACAATCTGACAGCTGCTAATAGCATTGTCACCGCTAGGTGAATAACCCTGTACCCATTAACTACCACCTAGGCAGCGGTCAACATTATGGACACTGTGTGTAAGGAATGGTGCTGTGCAGTTCACCTCCCTGAGCTGGTGATGTCTCCAGGCCTATTAGGTAGTCATATGAGGCACCCAGGTCATGACAGGGTGCAGCACTCGGATGACCAATATTGGATCACATATCACCTTTAAGGGGTATTGGCCATGCGTGGATGGGCGACACCAGCCTTCACAATCCTCACCTCCACTATGCAGCATGCTGGCTACCTTGCATAAAGACATGTGCAACACTGTGATGTTGGACACTCTACACATACATATCCTGAGCTGAAAGATATACGTCATGGACAGCTACCTTCCTACTACAAGGATCACCACATGCTGGACAGATCCCTGTGCCATACATGTTACATACTCCTGCCATACCATGCAACCCTGTCCATCAAAGATGCACATGTCATCTCTGTTGTACTTGGTGCGATGACCGCATGGTAGATGTATCATTAACTGTCTGGATCAGTAATGTGGCACTGATGCACCTGGCAGTGGCAAAATGGCTGTTGGATACAGCTAGAAAACCTCACATCCTATGCCCATACATGGCCCAGGGCATGCACACTACTGCATGACCTTGCCCGTACATGCTATAGTTGATAACCATCCCTGCGAATAACGTCCGGCTAGCCATTGTCCCATGTGTATCACATGTGCAACACAGGCGATATGTGGCAGGATGTTGAACTGCTGTACAGTGCCGTGTAGATGTATATGGCAAAACACATGCATGTAAAGGTTTCCGTGCGAATGTCTGCATTGTCACTGCTCATGTCCGTTAAGGCAGTGTATGTGTTGATATATGACATATACACAGCATCAAGGTCAACAGCATTACTGTGGACACATCCAGGCATGTGCTGATAGGTAAGAACACCAGTACAGGAAACAGACATGCCCACATCAAGACAGCATTCACATGGAGTATGAGCAATGTAATGTGGTGACATACATATATGGTGATGATATCCAATGCACAACGGGTGTTACATGTGTGTGACACAAACATGTCAGTCATGTCAGTGTCATGACGATTTGCAAAGATAACTGTTCATATGTACTAGATTTAATACAAATGTATGTGCAGCTGTATCTCTGTACATCTCTGTGATACTGTGACCTGTCTCCATCATTATGTCATCCAGATAATGCCTCATTCATGCCAGCCAGCATATAGCCGCCTAGAGGATGATGCCCTCATACCGTACCTCCATGATAACTATAAGGTATTGTTCAGCCATGTGCCACAGCATGCCCAAGAGCGTGATGACCTGTGGCAGGAACTTCGCAGGAGGGTTAATGATGTGGGTGGCCATAACCGCACCTACCAGCAGGTGCGCAGACACTGCATGGACCTGATATGATATGCAAAACAGCGTGCCAATGCAATCGCCAGGGAACAAGGTAGAACAGGTGGTGGGCCACCAACCTAGCCCCCAATCACACCTACCGAGGAGCTACCGGCCAGCCTGGGGACACACTCAGAACAGCATCCACAAACACTAGCTGCCATCATGGAGGTGGGTGTCTCCCAACCACCGAGCCTGGAGTTGCCTGGTAAGTCACTACTGCACATATAAATATTATATCCCGTTTAGTTGCATGCGTCACTGTACAATATGTAATGTAACATCATATGCAAGGTATGTTTACACACATGCCGCATACTATAGTATGCTCCCTGTGTATGCACACATGTGCATACTATATGCTATTGTACAGGCGAATGTGTTAACATGCACAGTGCACCCTGTTGCTGTCATACAGTCATGGATAATGTTCATACTGCTGTGTCACCCCTATACAGGTACCTCTGGTGTGCCGCACAGACATCAGTCCATTGCAGGTGAGACAGTTATCAGTATCAGGCATGTTAATGCATAGATCTATTCGCCATGTGGCCAGTTAACACATGTACACATAATGCATGGTCCAGTCATGGTATACAGGTTGCATCTGTCATTAATCACACTGGCTACCCATGTGCAATATATACAAACTAAATGAAACACAGACATGAAACCACAGTATCTGTCATTGCTAGATGTATGGACAGCTGTGCATACAATGATGGAGGTCTTGTTCAATGTAGGAATATGTACTATACATTGGAACAACACATGTGTGGTACACAAACAGTATCACACAGTGAGCTGGGATATGGGCAGCTCACAGGATTCACCATTGTGGAATATGCCCATGCAATGGGTGCACACATTGTGATGTGCCATCTGACATGTCCCAGACATGTAGTGTTCCGGCTGCAACATTGTCTCACTATCTCATAATACATACCCCACATACCAAACATACAACCCTTTGTCTGCATAACCCTGTGGACAGTGACGTATCTGACATCTATGGGTGTATGTCATATGGGACAACACAGACATGTGAGATAGATGGCCATCACAAACATTTGGCCAACACATGTTCACACATGGCCATGGGGGATGGCCAGAGACATGTAGCAACACACAGTAGATGTGATGTGTATGCACCCTGTTGCACATTGTCCACACATGGTCCAACTATAGCCTTTGTTGAATGGTTATATAGTTGATGTGGAACATTGGACATCCCAAAAGCCTGTGCACAGCTTGTGGAGGTGTCACTTAATTCGACCATATAAGATGTGTTGAACATCATGACTGTGTCACAGCATGACAGTAGTCACCTGTACAGCTTCCACAGGCATAGACACCACATCAGGCCACAGATACCATGCACTTCCCTTGCTGCTGTTGGACATCACTGTCAGCCATGCACCTCGTGTGTGTGGTACATAAATATCATGTGGGACATGGTGTATTGACAAGTCTGCTATGTGTGGACATGGTTGCCAGACAGCTAAGACATTTTAGTAGTTGTGCTGGGGTGTCATCGTAGGTCTTCTGGTGACCTGTCACATGACACAGCATGGTTTAGTGTGTATACACCTCAGCGATGTGGGTCACAATCCACAGTAGTTATGTAATGTGTTTTCACACAGTCATGGCTATGCACTGCGTGTGTATTCCACACTGTATAGCAATATAGACGCCTCATGATGCCATGCAATGGCACAGTGTCTGTACTTCACACTGTATAGCAATTTAGATGCCTCATACTATCCTTCAATGCTCATGCACATCTGCTAAAAGTGCATTCTATCTGTAGGGCATACAGACAACACTGCAATGTGATACCCATTACACCTCTGTACATGTGTCAGGACACCATTGTGTCAGACATGTATGCATGTCAATGCACACGTCAGCAGATTACATGTCATACTACATGTTAATATCAAGGTCACATCAGCCATGTGTACTGTTAACCTGTGCTGGTCCACATGGTGTATCACAGGGATGCATGCTTACTACCATGATTGTGTGAACTGCATGGCTTCTGATATGACACATGCTTGCTGTTGTGTGCAACCCAGGGATGTATGCTAACTTCCACTATTAATGTCTGAGCTGCATGCCGTCTGCTGTATCACATGCATGCTGCATGCCTTCTGTCAAATCACATGCATGGTCTGTCTCTGTGTCTGTGTGTGTGTGTGTCTGTGTCTCTGTCTGTCCCTGTCTGTGTCTGTGTGTCTGTCTCTGTCTGTGTGTCTTTGTCTCTGTCTGTGTGTCTGTGTCTCTGTCTGTGTCTCTATTGTAATGTAGAGTCTTTCTTTGCATTCACAGGTGATGTAGGTGCATTACCCTCCTGCGGTCCATCTGAGTTTAGCGTCCCCACAGACTCTAGCAGTGGTGAACATATGCATGAGGTACAGGCAGGGTTGTTAGGGGCTGAATCTGTGCCAATGTTTGCCATCCCAGCTATATCCCCCTCTTTCCTGCACACAGTTCTCATGCCAACACATACCCCATCACCAGTGGCCATAGAGCAAGGACAGTCAGCATGTGTTAGCTTGGAACAGGAATGTGTGATGGCTACAGAAGGTGTGTCTTCACACCATGGTGTCAGTGTAATGACTGCATATGTGTCACACAGTCATGTGGCCAGTGCTGCTCATAGGAGGACCTCTGGCAGACATGCACCTGCAGGACAGAGCGCAACAGCTGGTGTCACCAGACAAATGTTTCAGACTGTAATGGTGGCACAGGCATGTGCTGAATGGCAGAACAGAGAAGGGCAGAGGCTTTAGAGGGCTGCTATCCATTCTTTAAACGACAACATCCAGGCATTGACAAATGCTCTATAGCAGATTGCTGATGTTCTGGACAGGCGATTGGGTGACATGGTTGGAATCCTTGACCATGGCATGGCAATCTGCGAGTGTGAGCTGTCTGTGCTGGAACATCTGGTAGGAGTGAGGCATAGGCCACTTGGACGTAGGCCAGCTGCGCCACCTGGTGCAGGTCAATGTGAATGAGCTACCTCACATACCCGCTCCCACAGTGCCGGTAGCAGTAGCAGTGCAGCTGGTGCTGCGCTGTCCACACCAGGACACAGCAGGCCATGTGGACATGGCCCTGGACGTTCCCAGTGGGGATATAGTTCCAGTTGACATGTGTCATCGGACAGTAGCCAATCTGTACCTCTGCCTGGTAGTGCCCGTGCAACCCCTAGCAGGCACAGGTCATGTGGCCGTGGCCGGACACAGTGAGCTGTACATCCTGGTCTGTACAATCTGGAGCTGTCAATAATACCCCTGTGTAGGCCGGGCACATGGCAGAACTGTGTGCATGCATACACGCACACAGCAGAAACATCTGTAGTGCACCGCAACACCCACATGCATAACAACCACTCATGTCCAATCAGATCACCGGCCCTAACCCACACACATGATGTCATCCACTGGTGCAGCCTATGGCAAACATTATCACTCTGTGCATATGATGATGCCTGTGCTGCATCCCTGTCATCCACACCATCGGTGCAGGGACATGCTCATATGGTCTGATGCACAGGGTGAACAGAATAGTGAGATAAGTGTATATTACATTTAGGTTCATAGGTTCATAGGTTCATAGGTTCATACTAGGCTATCTGCCCGAGGGCATTTATAAGCCTAGCCCATTGTTTTGTGGCTTACGTCACCCCTTTAGTATGGGGAACTATACCCATTATTTTGCTGTGCCTCTGTCGAGCAGTGACACTGAGGTAATTCCTGGGGTATATCTGCGATCTCCCATCCATTGGTCAAGATTTCTCTTGAACAAGGCCAGCGAGGTGCTCTGCCTCACATGTACCGGATTTTGTTCCACAGCATAGGAGTCTTTGGGTGATGAATCTATCCCTCCAGCACGTCCTATTAATAGCCGTGTTGAGGTTTAAGTCTCCCCTTGTGGCTCTGATGGATCTAGATTTTTGAGGTGAAGCATATTCATCAAATCTGGGTTTGACATGGCCTTGTATGTTAGGCAAAGGTCACCTCTGAGCAAGCGGTAGCGACTGAATAGAGCTGGAGTTCTTTCAGTCGGGCAGCATAGGACAGATTTTTGAGACCCTTTATCCTTTGGTGAGGAACTTTTGTGGCCTCTCCAGCTGCTGCAAGTGTCGGGTCAGATACATTCCGAATGGGGCATTGTACTCAATCATTGGTCTGATGAGTGATGAGTAAAGGGAGACTATGACCTCCCTTGATCTAGATGAGAATCCCTTCATGATAAGGTGGGCAATGTAGAAGGACTTCCTAACTACTTTAGCTACATGGGTGTCGAATGACAGACTACTATCAACCTGGGTCCCCAGGTCCCTGATAACTTCTTCTGTGCTCAGTGGATTGCCACCTATTTGGTAGCTAGGGGTAACCTTGTTTTCCCGAAGGGTATGACTATGCATTTTTGGCATTTAACTTTAGGCCGTGGCTCTGGCACCAGTTATCCGTTTCTGTGAGACCCTTCTGAAGGATATCTGTGTCAGATGTGTTTTCTACTATGGCCAGTTTGCAGTCATCTGCAAACTTTGTCAGCCATAACCCTCCTGTGTTTGCTTGTACTGAAAAGTAGATGCCAAACAAGAGTGGCCCAGGACTGAGCCCTGTGGGACACCACTTGTGACAGGCTTTGAGTCTGACATGGCCAGCAACTCTGACCCTGTGGGTTCTGTCACTCAGCCAGTTTGCAACCCATCTTGTGATGTATGGGTTAACATTTAAGCTGATGAGTTTTTCAATGATTCCCGAGTGGTGTATTGTATCAAGGCCTTAGCCAGATCGAGGTAGGCTGTATGGACTGCCTTTCCTCATCAATGGCTTTGGTGACTGTTTGAAAAAGTCAACCAAGTTTAAAAGGCATGATCTGCCATTGACAAAGCCAAACTGGGTTGGATCCAAAGTCTGCAAATTCCCTATGTCTTTATTTATGAGGTCCATTATGATCCTCTCCATGGCTTTGCAGATAAGGCTTGTCAAGCTAATGGGCGGTAATTTCCAGGGTCTGTGGAGGCACCGCTTTGTGAAGTGGGACCACAGTTGCAGTGCGCCACTCCTGCGTATCCAGAGGTAAGACTTTGATTAAACAGCTGTCCTAGCTGTGGGTTTAATTCCTCATTGAGTTCGTGGAGCACACAGCCGGGGACACCATCGGTCCCATGGATGCTGTGTTTTTGCTTTGGAGAGAGCAGTTCTCACTTGGGCTGGAGATGTTTGGGGGCTGCACTCATTTGGTATAGATATCTCTCCTTTGGGGAGGGGAGAAGTTTGCACTGAACCTGTCAGCCAGTATGTTGGCAATGTCTGTAGGATCAGTAATCTTCACATCATTTTGAACTAGTTCTGAGCATATCTGGGAGTTTCCTCCTAGGTTTCTAACATAGCTAAAGAAGGCCTTATGATTGTCTTTGAGTCTTTAGCTATTTTTCTCTCAAAATTTGCTTTGGATGATTTTATGAGAGCTCTTAGTTTTTACTTATAGTGATCAAGGGTGTCTTACCTTTTAAGGATTTTGCTCTATCTTGTAGTAGCTTCCTCCTTTGTTGTAGAGTTTGTTTATGGCTGGGGTCCACCAGACTGGACGCTTGCCTTTGGTACAAAGAGTCTTTGTTTTGCTTGGGATTGCCTTATCCATGCAGTCCTGCAGGTGCTGGTAGAAGGCTTGTAAGTGATTCAGCGGCTTGAGTATTGTTTTCCGCCTCGGGGGCCTGAAAGGAGACCACACTAGTCTTTAGAAGTGTGAAGTCGGCTTTTGAGAAGTTCTTTACTGTGGTTTTTATTTCAGGTGGGGTGGGATGAGGACCTCCAGCGAGATTAGTTTGTGATCTGATCTCACCAGTGAGGGGTATACTTCGGTGTTGAACATTGTGCTCCCATGTTCGTGATGATGAGATCAAGTATGTTATCTCCTCTTGTGGGGATGGTGACTAGTTGTTCCATGGCATTTGAGTTTATGAATTCCAGGAACTTTTGGGCTAGGGTGTTTGGGCTTGAGTAGTGTTCCCAGTCTATATTAGGGTAATTGAAGTCACCTAGTATGATGGTGTTTGGTGATACATTTATCCCTCTAGTGTTTTCAGGAAGGCCATGTGAGTTTCCTGAGTTTGTGAGGGTGGCCTGTAACATGCTACAATTTGCAGAGCAGTCTTGCCTATGGTTA
This sequence comes from Protopterus annectens, assembly GCF_019279795.1. Taxonomy (NCBI): domain Eukaryota; kingdom Metazoa; phylum Chordata; order Ceratodontiformes; family Protopteridae; genus Protopterus; species Protopterus annectens. Next base: position 1,856,978,013 of record NC_056725.1, read on the forward strand.
ATTGCACCTGGATGGTCTCCGATGCATCGTCGTTGCCACCAGTCTTGAGGTGTGGGTGTCCTTGATGAATATGGATACCCCTCCTTTCTTGGTATTGTCCGGATTTTGGGGCAACATGATATGAGGTAAAACCTGATAGCTGGGGTGCTCTCAGGAGCCTTGAACCAGGTTTCTGTCACAGCACAGACATCGATGTTCTCCATACTGAGAAGGGCCTCGAGTGCGTGCATTTTGAGATTTAGACTTCTGGCATTGAGCAGCATTACCCTTAGTTTTTTCCTTTTTGTGTTCTAGGGTGGTAGGTTTAGAATTTGAGCCTTGCCTAAAAAGGCACTATGGGGTGGCAAGAGCCTTTGCCAATATCCGGAATCCCAGGGTGACAGGTGCAAGCCGTCCCTTGAAGCAGCGTGGCTTGTCCAGCATGTCATCCCAGGCAGACAGATACTGGATCCCCTTTGAATGACACCAGTGTTTAAGCCAATTGTTAAAGCTGATCATCTTATCTCTGTATTGTGGCATCATTCTTGGTGAAGGTAGGATACTGCTCAAGGTCAGGGTCATACCTGCCTGGGCTACATAATCAGAGAGCTCCTCAATGTCTCTTTTCATGTAGTCCAGGAGTGCGTCTCAGGTCGTTTACACCAGCGTGGACAATGACTGAGTCATATTTGTACCTGCTGTTGAGAGACCTGAGTGCTTGCGTTATGTGGCGGATTCTAGCCGACAGGCAGCTTACTGTGACCTTCTCCTTACTCAGTCTGGTGGCGGGACATCAGTGTGTCTGACTATGGAGTCACCAATGACTAGTGTGTCTGGCATTGTGCTTGGCCTTAAGGGCTGTGACTGTTTGACACTCTGACTGTGAGGTCTATGTGTTGCGGGTGTTGTGTTCTGAGGTGGTGGTTGTTTGGGTGTCTGCTTTGGTGGCCTCTGCTGTTTTGGTAGATTTTTGATCAGAGCCTCCGAGTATGTCTTTGTGTGTTTATGTGTATGATTTGAGGTTGTAATGGTACTATGTGAGACTGGGTCTATAGTGTGTGTGGTAACCTTCTCCTCCTGACTGGTCTTGCCAGTCCTATGTTGAGAGAGCTCAGCCTCCAGTTTGGCCGTATAGTTGCATCTCTCGCATGTATTTGTGTTTTGTGGGAGGAAAAGGGATGTTTCTTTCATACACACTTACCCCCCTTCACACACACTTGCCACCTGCTGGATTCAAACCCCTACCTAACTATGTTATGACACCAGAGACGGACGCATTAGCACGGCGCGCTTTGACACGCACCAGACATACCATGTAGTACAGGTTTAGAATGCATTGTTATATGTTCATAGTATGTGTCTTGGTAACAACAGTAGCAGCATGTTGGTAATTATGCCCTGCTTCCCTCCTTAAGGTCTAATTGCATGTGCCATTATGTTACAGTGTTTGCAGTTAGAGTGCATTGTTGTATGTTCATAGTATGTGTCTTGGTAACAACAGTAACATTATGTTGGTAATGATGCCCTGCTTCCCTCCTTAAGGTCTAATTGCATGTGCCAATAAGTAGCAGTGTTTGCAGTTTCCCATGTGTAAATGGGGAGTACTCACAGGCATGTATGGCAATACCAGCATGCTATATGTAGCCTCAACCTCACTGTTAGAAAGGCTACAATTCCACAGATGTCCACACATCTACTGATCCAGAAGCATGTGAGCTGTTTAATAGGCTACAGTGGCTAGAGACGTGACATCCATACCGGGTCACATCACAGGTACAGTGACATGGTGCAGGGGGTTTACACAGCGGTCTGGCTGATGTCAATGGTAGAGGCCAGTTGATAGCATGAAGCCTCATAGTGTAGCAGTAATACACTGTCACATTACAGGATGAGAACACACACAGACATACACAGAAACACACAGTAACATGCCCACACTCACAGGGTCAATGACACTATAACGCACATTTGATAGTGTTGAGGTGAGGATCCCTGCCTATGTGGTAATCACCTTCACAGTACTGTGCACCCACATGACGTGACAAAGAGAATGAACATGTACAGGTAGCCAGTAAGGCTGAGACCGACGGCATCAACAGGGTAGTAGATTGCATCACCATGAGGGGTTAGGGATCCTGTCTGTTCTGTATGGTAGCATACACCCTCACTCCATGCACCAGACAGCCATACATACATACATACATACACACACACACACACACTGTGGAGTCCACAGATGTCATTCACATACAGATAGCTGACATGTGTGTGATACACACACCACCCCTGCCTATGTCTTGCTTTCTACACTGCAGTATCTACAGATCTCTACAACAGTGTACAGGGGTGTGTAGCAATTGGGATGTATTCCCCACCATACGTGGCATATATGGTCACACAAGCAAACACACATGGCAGTACTGTGAATTATACACCTGCTATATGATGATACGTCTGACAGACATGCAGCAGTATTGGCCGCATTATGTGTACCGATGCTACCTTCGACAATTGTGCTGCTATATGCACATGGGAGGATGTAAGTGTTACAGGTGTCAAGTGATTTACAGTCAGTAACACCCTGACCGCTGTGTAGGTTGTATGTCTTCACCTTCAAGTAACAGTAACATAGCGTACTGTTTTCACATGTCATGGTAGGATGGCTTGTGACACATCTGTGAGCTGTCTTCAGCAAAAATCCATCTGCAAAGGTGGACCACCACTTTATGTACACACATCCATCCATACCTGATGTACATCCTATCGTACTGTCAGTATTTCGCCATATACAGGTGTCAATGATGGGGCTGCATTGCAACTGCATGTTGTAGTTAGACACAGATGAACTGCATACATCAGCTACTGCACATGCATGGTAGCTGAATGCACACCACTACATATACATGTGTGTTGGTCCTACATTCCTGTCATGTAGCCATGTTTGTATGCATTGCAATTGGTGGACATGTGTGATGACATACATGACACATAGACTGTTGTATGATATGATAGTTGTCATGGGTAACTAGTACAGAGGGAATGTTACCTCAGTCAACATTCCTACCTTAGGTACTGTTAGCATTCAACAGCCATGGACCTACCTTCCATGTACATGCATGTGATTGCTGTAGCCACTTGTCTACACGGAGGACAGCAAAAGCTATGCTATGTACATATGTGTTTTGTGTGTGTGTGTGTGTGTGTGTGTGTGTGTGTGTGTGTGTGTGTGTGTGTGTGTGTGTGTGGGCCATGTACATATCCACGGCAATTACATGTATGTCATATCCAAACATGAGTGTTTTTTGGTGTACAGCGACAGTCATCTGTTACAGCTGTATAAGACCCAGGGCCCCTGTTATGTGTAGAGCCGACCTGGTTATGAACAGTGGTATCATTGCATTGCATAACACATGATGGAACCCTGTCAGTACATGTGTAGTCTGAACAGTTGCTGTAGACCTATGTACAGTCCACTGGTCATGAGTAACATGGTGTTGTAGTAATGTATGGATGTGTGTTGCTGGTCCAAGGACATGGTGATGTCTGAGGGCTACATAGTAGAATGTGGCATTTACCACTGTGATCTGCACCTGAGACATCTGTGATGGCTCTTGAGTGTGTACTGGTCAGTACATGTGAGTGGCTTTCATGTATGTGGGGACACTAACACCTGGACCGGTCTGTCACGGTCTTATGGCCCACATGTCTGTATCTGAGGTATACGGTGGTAGTGCTATTGTGCACAACTGTGCCATATGCCAGGTGTTCCTCACTGCAGAGATGTCCATATTCCCCATTGTTGGATCTGGATTGTCAGCTGTGATTATGAATGCTACACATCTAGCACTGACGACCGGTGTCAGATATATGTAGTGCAGCGTTCGTGCTAACAATGTTCACTATCGACACACTGTGCCCTTCCGTGTTTAGAATCCATGTGCATACAAGACAGCCCTTCACTACTACTAAGTGTGTGAGCATGCCCAGTACACCGTTGTGTAGATGGACACACAGTACATTCCAAACGGACATGTGCTACTAAGTGTGTGAGCATGCCCAGTGACACCTTGTGTCGGTTATGTGCCTCTGTTTATGGGCATGACTATTGAAATCCTGTATAGCAGTAGTGGTCATCCAGGCAACAGATGTCCATACCCCACATCAGGATGGATTACTACATTGAACACACTGGTTGACTGTCTTGAAAGGTGTACTGTCTGTGGTGCATCTCGTATCTATGTAGTGTTGTAATAGTGCTCCATAGATAGGCAGTTGTCCCGCTCACACCACTGCCGTGTGTTTGTCTCCGTCTACCTTGGGACAGTAATATGCTTTTAGACTGCTCACTCTCCATACATTCCCTATCGGTGTCTTTGCCTTTACTGATGATATCATCCACCTAGAAGTATGCCTCTGGGAGTGCTGTGTTCCAGTAATCTTGGTAGCGCATTCTGTAACTGCGTAATGCTGTAGTGTGATAAGGTAGTTAGGTGTATGTTCAACTCCCAGCCCTGCCAAGTGTGTGTTTGTGTGTGTGTCTGTGTGTTTCCAGCTGCCTGGGGACAGAGTAATGCTTTTAGACTGCTCACTCTCCATACATTCCCTAACGGCGTCTTTGCCTTTGCTGATGATGTCATCCACCTAGAAGTATGCCTCTGGGAGTGCTGTGTTCCAGTAATCTCGTTAGCGCATTCTGTAACTGTGTAATGCTGTAGTGTGATAGGGTAGTTAGGTGTATGTTCAAATCCCAGCCCTGCCAAGTGTGTGTGTGTGTGTGTGTGTGTGTGTGTGTGTGTGTGTGTGTGTGTGTGTGTGTGTGTGTGTGTCTGTGTGTTTCCAGCTGCCTGGGGACAGAGTAATGCTTTTAGACTGCTCACTCTCCATACAATCCCTATCGGCGTCTTTGCCTTTGCTGATGATGTCACCCACCCAGAAGTATGCTTCTGGGAGTGCTGTGATGCTGAAACTCGGTAGCGTGTTCTGTTACTGTGTAATGCTGTACCGTAGTAGAATAGACATGTAGGTGCTTGATTCCAAGGCATGGCAGGTGTGTGTGTTTGGCAGTTATACAAAGTTCAAACACCAACTCCAATGTAGGAATCCACTTAGAAATGAAAACACAAGGTCAACCACAGTGCAAGGGAGTAGACAATAAGGCAAAGACCACGAACTTGATACAGATGTAAAAGGAAACTATTTAATCCAAACAAGCACACCGACTGAGCGCTTTCACCAGATATACTGGTTTCATCAGAGTCATACAAAAATACACCCAGCAAACTCCTTTAAATACTCATTGAAGTCAATTAATCAATTAATAAAAATTTTTGAGAAAACATTCATAATGAAAATGTCCAAAATTATACACTTGTTAAGATACTATATGTTAGGATGTCATACGAATAAAAATCCAAACACAATCATTTGACATAAACTACACATTACACACAAAATGTTTGTTGAAAAAATTAGATGTATACTCTTACATAAGCTGATACTATAAAGTCCCTTGTATTATGATTAAATAGACCCCCCTAAAAACAACAACACTAGTGAGATAACTCTACAATAAATATGAATATAAATAAACATAACAAAAAATCAATTGTTTACAAAACCTAAAACAGACATAATATCACAATAAATGTATATGTCTAAATAAAATTGGCCCTATATTTCAGTAGAGGTTTCAAAGATATACTTTCATTAATCACTGGAAATTTTGTGGCGTTCAATCTAATCTGCCACTCCATTTCACGAAGGGCTACTAAATTGTTAACATCACCATAACAATTTGGTTTTATCCTGTCAACTATAAAGAACAAAAACTTTTTAAATTCACAACAATTCTTAGTGTGCAAAAAGAGGGCATTGTGATCATCACCTCTTCTAATGGAACTACAATGCTCCATAATTCTCTCCTTCAAACTTCTCGTAGTCATGCCTACATAAAATGCTTCGCATGACATGCAAGAAGCTATATATACACAATTACTCGTGACACAGTTGCAACGTCCAGGGCAAGCAATGGTGCGCCCATACCCTGCCACCGTAAGGTTGGAACCTTCAGCTATGTATCTACACCATTTGCAACATCCACATTTGCCCATTTGAGATTGCCTAAACCCGTCATTACTCCTTTCCAAAATATCCTTCAAATTGCACCCCCTACTATATACAATCACAGGTGCTTCACCTAAAATTGTTTTCAAACCTGTACTCAAAAAATAATCCCAAAGACCCCTCAAACTTGCACATATTTCAGATGAAGAATCGTTGTATTTCAATACAAAAATAGGACCAGTCACATCTATACCATTATTCAATACTTCACTGTTAGACTTGACAACAGAAGAAGAAAATGTACCCTTTGTTTTCAAAATCGGTACATATTTACTTTTCCTTTTTCTGTAAACTTCTTTTTTAGTTTTAGTTAACAGTGTCAGTGGGTAGCCCCTCTCAAGGAATAAACCAATAAGTGTGTAAATCTCCTTTTTAAATTCCGTGTCATCACTGATCAATCTAGATAAATGGACCATTTGGCCCTTAACCAAACCTTTCCTTTGATGGATCGGATGGCAACTAGAATAGTGCAACATGGAATTAGCATAACTAGGTTTCCTATAAATGTTACTAAGAAACCCCAATTCATTTTTTAAAATCTTGATGTCCAAATAATTGGCACAATCATAACTCCAGTTGTACGTAAATTTAAGGAACCCAGAGCAATTGTTTAAATAGTCAATGAATTCCCTAACACTTGATTCGTCACCCTTCCAAAGAATGAGCAAATCATCAAGAAATCTGTTGTATAACAGGATATTTTTGACAAATCTAGAGTTAAAAATGTTTTCTTTTTACCAGGCCAAAAGAACTAAATTGGCAAAAGCTGGGGCACACCGAGCACCCATTGCTACCCCAGTTAACTGCTTGTACATTTCTCCTTCAAAAGTTAGGAAATTGTTGTCAAGGACTAACTCCATCAACCCATGACAAATCTCCAATTTCTCCAAGTCAAAACTCGTACTGGAGTACAAACTGTCATAAAATAGTTCTAGGCCCTCCTGGTGTGGAATAACAGAAAACAAATTGATGACATCGATTGTCAAAAAACCAAAATCACCCAATTTGGAAAAGTCAACCGAATTTAATCTCTCTAGACAATGCCATGAATCCTTCAATACATGTCCTGCATCCATTAGAGCTTTCTTACAATAAAGATCTACAAATGCAGCCAGTGGTTCAGTCTTTGAACCCTTAGCCGAAACAATAGGGTGAAACTGCAGGCGTTCAGTTCCCTTATGTACCTTAGGTATACCAAAAAATTTTGGCGTACTAGGGAACTTCACTACTAAATAATGGAATTCAGCCTCATTAATAACCCCTTGATATAAAGCGTCCAGCAAGTACAAATCGATTTTCTGATATGCCAAATTCATCTCATGCATAGACATCCTTCCATAGGTATTGTCATCACTCAATATTTTCATTATTTGGCCAGCATAGTCAATATTGTGCATGATAACCATCCCCCCACCTTTGTCCGGTCTCGTGCACCTGTACTGCCTAGATGATGTAAATTCATTGAGTGTGGCCCTTTCGCTCTTGGCCAAATTATCAACATATGTAACTCTTCGTGCACACATTCTCCTCAGTTCATACTCAACCATATTTTCAAAGATACTAATTTCCTTATTGGGAAGTGGCATAAAGGTACTTTTCCTCTTAAGTATGGTATCATTCTGCCTTCTATCTTGAGTGTTGATGCCAGGACAAGATGAATGAAAATAAAGTTTCAAATTCAATTCCCTCACAAACAACTTAAAACTTTTCAATATCTGTGTTATATCAATGTTGAAACTCGGCACAAATTTTTCACCTTTACTAAACAACTTGAAATGGGATTCATTAAGCACAAGATCAGTGTAGTTGTAAATGATGAATCCCATTTCCTTGGTAATACTATGTTTCATACCCTCACTTGGGACAAAATTCACATTGTTGACACCTTCCATGCCTACACCATCATCACACAAAACAAAACCTAAACTCTCATGGGCCAAATCTTTAGAAATGTCAACCACCTTAGTTCCAAGAGTGTCAGAGCAAAACGGTGTTATAACACCCCCACCATATATAGTTTGTTCTTTTTCAAGGCTTAAAAATTGATTGTAAACATACCCACCAGTCAATTCATGACTATCAAACCTAATGTCGACAGCACTTGATTGTGCAAATTCCACAATGGTGCTATCGTGGTCAATGACCCCCCCCACCTCAACACAGTCATCATAAACAGAAAGGTCATGAACACCACCAATACCAACCAACTCATCCTCTAAAATGCATGTAGGTGGAGGTGCTGTGGTATTGTTGTAATCACTACACCCCCCCATGTCAAGTTCATCATAAACAGGTTGGTCATATGCACTGTCAGGTACAAACAAAACTCTAATGTCCTCACACACTTCAAAATTAACAAGAAAATCAGAGGTGGAAGATGCTAATGAAATTCGTCCCCCTGTTTGGCAGTTATACTCTATGTGTTAGTATCTGTGGATGGCTAGCTGCAGGATGTGTTCAGTGTGTTTTGTTGCTGACCTATATAGTGTTCACAGCCCACATATTCTGCCAAGACACTGGATTGTCAACACATGCATTCGCCAATAGGTCTGGTGAGTAAATGTCAGCAGCCCTACTCTTACCCTTAATACAGTCTGACCCGTGTGACGCAACAAAACACACATGCCTTGATAGTAACAACACTACATAATGCAGGTGGCACATGTAGTTTCCTTTTCATTCCTGCCTAATGCTTTGCTGTCATGTGGTCCGCTGTTGTGATATAAATGCAATATCTACATATGTGTGTATATGTATATGTGTGTATGTGTATATATATATATATATATATATATATATATATATATATATATATATATATATATATATATATATATATGTGTGTGTATATATGTATACATATAATATATATGATATATGTAGATATAGAGAGATAGACATAGATATATACATATATGTCTGGGGATATCAGCACTATTGAATGTTTGTGCCGGATCATCTGTACGTGATAACCTCGGATGTATGTATATCTGCCATGGAGTAGTGGTAATGCACATCGTCTGTTGTGTGCAGGGTCCCAGGTTGTAGTTGTGTAGACACCGGTTATTTTGTTGTTGGGAAGACCATGGGACATCGAATATGGTGATAGTAAGGCACCTGTTACCAGTTGTGTACGGATCTGAGCGACACTAAGCAGTGGTTATTAATTTGGAGGTTCGGTATGGGTCATATAACTATTCATTAGAAGACTATACTATGCAGATGAGGTTGACAATAGCGTATCCCATTTATCCCCAGGGTGTGATACTGATCCCTGGAGTGTATGTGTGTAGATAGCCAGGTGCAGGGCTCGAATATAGTTGACAGCATTGGAGGGGGAGTCAGGCATACTGTACGTACATTGCACACCTGTGCCTCGGGAGTGCTCCTGCCTTAGCACACCTAAGCTAGGGGTGTGTCTATACCTGCCTGGTGACATTGGGAGGGACAAAAGCAGTAGTGGGGTAGTCAGGGTGAACAGGCTGCACAAACAGGTGATGATCAGTACAATCAGCAGATTACATGGTCAGCCCACACCTGAACAGTACTGTAATGTGAGCAAACAGCATACACACAGGTTTCTTCCACACTCTACACCACCGGTGTACACCTGTGGGGACATTTCACAACACAGTCCAACCAAATGAGAAGGGCTGCAGCAGGCAACATAGACCAACATGTGCAGGAGGCTGAGGGCAGTGAGGATGTGTATGCTGCCGAACAACCCTTACTGGGATGACATAAGACTTTATAGACCCAGGGTGACATACTAGGGGCTACATGAGCTGGGGATGGTGGAGCACTATGGGGTGGACAGAGACCTCCTACAGCGGCTTGTTGATCTGTGCCTGCCACACCTGACACATCAAACAGGCCAAGGGAAACCCATCACAGTGGATACCACGGTATGTGTTGGCCTAGGTATACTAGCCACAGGTACCTCCCACAGCACAACTGGGGATATCATGGGGATCTCACAGGAATCTGCATCCAGAGTATTGCACCAGTTCACAGACGCCATGTCAACACATGCTAGTGAGCATGTACATGTCCTCAACACACGTGATTAGTAGACCAGCAATATTCATCTCTTCAACCACGTGGCTGACTACCCTGGGGTACTGGGTGCTATAGCCTGCACACACGTACACATCAAAGCAACACCTGGTGAGTGGGGTAGGGCCTACATTCACTGCAGGGACATACCCTCCAACAGCTAGGCCATATGCGATGGCCAGGGCATTAGATTGAATGTGTGTGCTGTCTGCCCTAGAAGCTATGATGATTCTGATATATAGAGTCTGACACAGCTGTACCACACCTTTGCCAATATGGACATCCCCTACAGTCTCCTAGTGGGGGATTCTGGGTAACCACTAGTGTGGCTGATGACACCCATCAGCAATGCACACACACCTGAACACTCGCACCATAATGAGGCAGATGTACAGGCAAGACATATAATTGATCATGTGTTTGGGATGCTCAGGTCACAGTTCTGGTATTTAGACACTTCCAGTGGTGCCCAGCAGTATTCACTAGCTACATGCACACAAATTGTTATGGTATTTGCTATGCTACGCAATCTGATCCTGCCATAACAGTTGCAGCAGGAACAGCATGGGGCAGGGCCACATGGCCCAACACCACTGCCAAGGCCTGTACAGGCACAGTGTGACTTGGCAAAGGAACTACCTGAGCAGGGCCCAGTCGGTAACAGGGCCATGCACAGTATGACCTGCCCTTGGCAAAGAGGCAACACAAGGCATATGCACTGACACAGGTAGGTACTCAGGGATTTCACCCTCTCTAACCCGCACACAGTACAATGGATGCCAAACATTACACTACCTGTGCTCGGCCATGTATAGGAGGTGCACTGTGTGCATCTGACATAGGCAGCCCTCCAGCACCATCCTCAGGTCTGGAACACCCCCAGGGTATGTCTATTGACCTAACAATTGGCAGTTGTATTAGAATGTGTCTTTACCCATTGCTATGGTATGTATGTGAGCATACAAGAGACTTTGGTGGCCGAATGTTAAAGCAGCAGACAGTACACATCCATAGTGGCACCATGACATCTGTAGCACATACGGAGGTCACAATGGTAGCCAGTAGTACACAGGGTGTCCTAACCCACTGCAGATTATGGGCTGAACATCATGTGTTTCCATACAGCCCACACAAGTTCCATGCAGCTGGACAGGTGTGGACCAATACAGACAAATAATATACAATGGCCTATGGATATGCCCAATGAATGACCCCAACCCCCAGAGACACACACAGACTACAGCAGACCAGGCAGTTTGATGTAGGTTGTGAAAGCTAGGACGTCCAACACCACTATGCTGGTATTTAAAGCTGGGATCTGACGCACACTGGTATCCCTCCAAACAGCAATTTCAGTAGGTCCACACTCTGACATGGAGTACCCGGCATACCAGTACAGTAGTGGCAGATGTGTACAACTGTCAGCTGTGCCCCCGTCCAACGTACACATGTGAGAGTCATGTGCGCCACCCCCGGTGCTGTGTAGGACTGTGGATGCAGTTGGATGTCCCCCCACGCTATGCAGAAATGTAGCAACTATCAATGCCACATGACCATTAGCTACCCTGCAGACACAGCATGACACCTGTCTGTGTAGAACGGTGGGGACGGCAACACAGTACTGACTATCTGGACATGTGACACATGCGATGCAGTTGACCATACTTAGCATGCTCACACACATGATGGTATGACGGTAATGTCGGTTAACAACATGTGTCACAGTCATACTGGGCATGCTCACACACTGATACACAGGACGCCAGGCCTGCAAACAGCAGTGGTCCGGACATATCTGCCAGTACATTGCTACACTGTTGGATGACTGTGCTGTATGGTGTGTGTGTGTGGTCTATTGTCTGTACATATGCCATGGTGTATTGCTAATTCACATGAGCTATGTGCGCAGGTTACTGCTACCAACATGTGAATAGAACGGTTCTTTGTTTGCGGACAGAACGACGCCTTTGGATACGGAGTGGGTAAGGCACATTCCTGCAGGTGTGAGCAGTTGTTTGTGGGTTTGCACAGTGTTAAGCACTGCTGACCTCTGGTTACAGCACCTTATACCCGTTCAGACTCCACATTTCTTTGACAGTGCACTACTGGCATACTGGTAGACAAACACGCTTACACCCGCTCACTCGCCGACATTTGTGCTTACATTTGTTACTCACGCTGGATGTGTGCGATCCCTTGTGATGTGTATTACATTGGACTACATGACTACAGTATTGGGTATGTCTAACCATTTGGCGACGGCAGGCGTTTGACTGTACGGACTCTGTGGCCTGTCCAGTGACATAATCATATTATATGCGTGTTCCTCATACGATCTGCTCCCATCTGCCTGACACATGGAAACCGATACTCTGCAATGCTGACATGTGAATGTTATTTTGTTAATGCAGCTGTCCACCGGGTCATGCTACCACATACCTACTGTACGTTTTCCACCTTTCAGATTTCATGACGGGAGACTGTAGGAGTAACACCTTTCCCACTTTGCATGGGACAGTCCCTCATTAGGCATATGTCATGTGACAATGCTCTAGCCATTGCAACTGTCCTGATTAGGGGACATTCTCATATTCTATGTGTCTGTAATAGTTGCTTGTTACAGGTCTTGTATACCTGACATGTCGATATGTTATATGAAGTAGCATAAGCAACTTGACTGCTGCTAGACTATGCTTTGATTTGTGCTGATATGTATATTTCTGTACTATGCATGGCTGTAGGTATGTTCTGCCCTGGTACGTCTGACATTTCTACAGAGCAGGTCCCACTTTGGCCATTCAGAATGGTGGCGGCCCTATAGGTGCTATATGTAGAGCTATCATTTCAAGGCAACACATACCCACAGCCAGTAGTAAACCGACTACCTCAACGGTTTGCATACGTTAAGGCTATTCTTGTAGCATTATAATTGCTAATACTGTTTCCTATTACATGTAGCTGTTTCTGATATAACATATTAATTTCTGACACCACTACACACAATATATGGCCTCCTTTCCTGATCTCACAGGCCATGTGCCATAACATTCATTTTGCAGGACACAACTGCCCAGACGAGTGTGTCCCTCAAAGGCGTATGGGTGGTAAACCTCATCTGTTATGCTATCATCTACCTAAGGTGGTCAGTAAATTATGCACTTTCTGTCACTAGCAGACCTCACATACCAATGGGGGAGAATGATCACTGTATCAGGAACACTGCATAACACCTTGTGGGACACATTTAGATGATTGTTTCTATTAACCAGACACACTGACAGTCACAGGGCATATGTATTCATTCACGTTTGTCAAGGTACATACTGTTTATGACTCATACATGTTGTCATCTGTCATTACCTGTATTCCGCCACCTGACCACCTAATATCACTAGTTCTGGAAGTGTTTAGTTAGACTTTGTTACATTCTGATTCATAACTATGGACGTCCATGCTAATCGGGTACACGGCAATGATATGGTCCCTATGTATTCCCCCGATGGTTTACAGACTATCCGGTAAATATGCTCTTCAAGTATGGGGGGTGTAGGCTTCTAATATGCCCACATAGTAATATTAATGACTTCCACTGGGCGGGCCTACTACATCTCTGCCAGCCAGCACTTGCACACAAGCCCATTATTGCATACCCATGGTTCACCTACCTGTCACCCCTCTACAGCACTCATGAGAACTACTTACTGTGAGCGCAGCTGGGGTATGAGCACATCCCTACACATTGCCCAGTCTCCCTGTCTCGGGACACATGTCGTACGTTTTGTCAACCCATGTATTATTACACTTGCACAACCTACTGTTCCATGTACAGCTACATCCTGCTTGTGTCAATCACTACAGGTTGCCTGTATAGTGAATTTTTGGTGTCCCGCAAGGGGACCCCGTTATCCATGTTTAAAGTGTAGACCTTGCAGATCTCTCCCACTGGTACTTTCCTGCTGGTGGTTTGGAATGCAGCGGTGTATTTACCTTTATTGCGTGTCTGTATGTCTGACCGACCTAGCTGGGCGGTGTGGGAGGTAAAACGTTTATTTATTGGACCTCCCAGTAACATATGCCCAGTCTGAACATATGTTAACCCTAATTGTTGTAAAGTAACCTAGTTATGTACATGTGTATATCTACAATGACATATATATTTGTTTTGTGTGTATGTGTATATATCAATACATGTTGTATGTGTATATATATCTATATATATATATATATATATATATATATATATATATATATATATATATATATATATATATATATGCATATATTTTGTGTGTGTGTGTATATATATATATATATATATATATATATATATATATATATATATATATATATATATATATATATATATATATATATATATATATAGATATATATATCTGTATATCTATATGTGTATATCAATATATATATCTATATGTATATATATTTTTATCTATATATACATCTGTGTGTCCATTAACCAATACATTTCCTAGACATAGACACTTACACATGCATATTGGGTTTTATCTCTGCTTCAACAGCATACTATTGCCTTAGTCATTATGACACCAACACTTCACTCCTGTGAACTTGTGATCAGTATACTGCACGTTATACAGTGGACAGATGTCGCACGTTTTTCATGTCTGGGGTACAGCTGATAAGTGTGATGTGATACAATGTCATTTGACCTATTACTCGTATGCGCAGCCTATTATTCCTGCTACTTTGTTTGTTTCTGTGCACATTCATATTATTAATGTTAATAGAATGAGTGCTTGTGTTACAGAGATTGTATGTCAAAATATTGATGTCTGCATGTAGTTGTGTCTTTCTGCTTTTCCCAATTTGGGGTTGTCACAGCAGAACTCCGTTCCACTCATGGTTGGCAGATAGGTTTTATGTTCCGGGCTGCCAGCCCTGACGCACAACCTCCGACAACGGTATGCCCATTCATGCATGTCTCCATGCAGATGATGCTCTATCTGGGAATCGCACCTACGTACTAGCTGACCTCCACGGGCCGCTCCATTGCAACTGAAGCAACATACCCTAGCACTCCTGTGTCCATAATCGCAGATCCATAGTTTCTCCAGCACACCCGTGTTGAGTTTCCACGCATAACAGCCATTATCCACCTGATATCACAGCCATGACACACCTTTACACATTGCCCTCTCCAGAGCATTGGGGCTCTACACACATTTTGTACCGCCTTGTGTATTCACAGGGTCTCCCTCCATTCATATTTGCACATATGTGCCTTTCATGGTGTTATGGATTACGAACGATTTGCAGGTTACAGGTGTAGGTGGTCACAACATGATCTACATTCCATCTGTGTATAATGTTAACATAGCACATCAACGATGTTATGGCCACTGGTATAACCCTGCCTCTGGTGTGCATAGCGGTGCTCTACTCACTTTTGTGCAGCTTTATCTGACATACGCTGTAAGCACTTTATAATACCTTACTTGCTCTAGATTCCCTTCACAACCCTTATGTTTGCTTTCGTCTTTCGGTGTTCATTTATATATATATATATATATATATATATATATATATATATATATATATATCTATAATTGCATATTTCTTTTATGTCTGTGGATATTTATCTATACACACATCTATCTATCTATATATATATATATATATATATATATATATATATATATATATATATATATAAAAGTTACAGCTGTACAAGACAATATACATTTGCTATGCTACAAGCTGCTTACACCCGCGCAGGTGCACTTGCATCTACTTATTGTGAGTTACATATGTTTACTGACACTTCTTTGTGATTACATGTGCCTTATTCCTTATGACAGTACCACTTTGATTGATGGAATCCAGTTTACGGCCCCATGCGAGACACGCATTCACCTTTACATGTTTAAATGTTGGCTTTACAGCACAGAGGCATTTATTACACAATAAATTAATATGTGCTATAGTCGTACTTGAACCGGGAATGCCTTTACGTTAGGCGGATGGTCTAACCACTGCACTATTGTTGTTCTGCTTCATTTATATGTATACCCATGGTTCATAGCTACTATAACATATGCCTCACCACTTCACCTACACAGCAGGCATCCATTCTCCTGCTGGGAAAACCACAGTACTACACTTCCGACATTCCCTATTTCCTACTGCTCTGGACCTGTGCTGCATGTCTACTCACTCCAAGGATATTCCGAACTCCTACGCTTATAATCCTGACACATACGTGTGTTTGATTGTCAGGGTGTTCATGTGCTGGTCCGGGTGTAGGCTTGTCCGACTGGTGACTAGAGCATCTCTGTACCTGTTCTAATGTCAGACGTAACTCATGGACAGAATTAGTCCTGATTTTAACATTCTACCTGTGTTTATAGAAGCAGGTGTTTGGGCACCTCTGACCATTATTAGGTCGGCACTACATAATATAGGGTGGGGAGTGATTCCACTACATAAAACAGGGGGGGGGATTTCCACTGGTGTTTCCTTTCACATTTGACTATTTCATTCATTCATATATACGATAAATATTATTCTGGACATCAGTTATAAATTCACTACAGGTATGCAATAGTCCTGTCAACAAATGTGACAGTTGGTTGGTGTACATATGTGTACGGACCTCTTTGATACTCGGGGACTAATTTATACAGGGACAGGGACAATCATGGACACTTCTACAATATTAGTACTATTAACTTGGAACGTGTTGACAGATTCGTATTACTACTTATTTTATGCAGTTAAATGCATCTATTACTCTTAATTGTTGTCATTAGTCATTCTCATTCAACACCTTTCCTCCAAAGGTCACTGGCTTTGTGAATGATTAAGAGGCTGGCCAGTTATTGTGCGAATGCTCTAACCATTGGTAGGGTTGCCACATTGTCATATGTACAGGATGGGATATATTCTGGGGACACCAGATTGTTTAGGCCAACACATACCCACGGTCAGTGCAGGTTTAGAACATTCATTATTTTCCTAGCTGAGAGCCTATACGTTTAGCACTTTAGTTGTTAGTCTGTTTCTTGTACGAATTACGTATTTTCTATCCTGACATGACTGCTTTAGGCAAATGTTTCATGCAGTATGGTACATAGTTATTTCCTACAATCACAGGACATTTGGCATTGTATCATTGTTGGTCAGGACACACCTACCCAAACAGTGACTGTCCCTCACACAGTGGATCAGGGGGTACCCTGTTTACATCAGTGCCATCATCACCCTATTTCCAAGTGCCACTATGCGAATGTGTACAATATATTCTCTCGATTATTCATGTGGGGACACATGCGTCATGGGCAGGTGTTTGATCCTGGGTAGCAGGTTCTGCATGACCGTCTAGGGCTGGACAGTCTCATGCACCACTACTGCACATTCAACTTGTGTCCAGATGTCTACAGAACTGGACATCGTGTCTTGATACACATTCTGATGTTTACACAAGTTACTTATCCCATGAGGGATATCCAAAAATTTAACAAGACCAATACCGACCATTTTTTTGGCTTTACGAAAATGTGTTGGGGGTTTTACATGCAAGAGATACATAGTTTGCAATCCTGACACTGCCTACTACATATGAGTAGTGGTCACTATGTGTAGATGTGGCTGCGCCAAGCTAGTAGGCCGAGTATGCCTGGATTTGGTGGACGTTCAGGTATGGGGGCAGGTTGTGTGCTGTGGAGGGGATGATGGGTATTCAATTATGCATCCAGGTGTATTGCATTTGAATGGGCCGGTTCCATCAGGACCATTCTGTGGGTATGTGCCGGTGATGTTTCTGTACATTTGTATCACACATTTTAATATTCATATGTTTGTGTGATTGTGTTCTACAGTATGGCCTGTCAGGTTGTATTGCAGATGTGTATACTTGTTCTTTGTGTTTCTTTCTGATTCACCTGCTGCTCCCTCGTACACCTCCAGTTCACCTATTCTGCATACAACACAGTCTCGCCTTCGAGGATTATACCATTACCCATCCCCCCACACACATATTCCTGACACTCCATCCATCACTGCTTTGGTTGATGGCCCATGACACGGTCAAGGTAACACATTGCATACACTACATATGTCGGGTACCTGCATGGTTGTGCGGACTACCCTGGCATGTTTCACCTTCCACATGCTGTACATCACACACATAGGTACACGCCCATACTTAACTTTCATGACATGGTTGGTACACCCGGGTAATACCCGTTCAACTGTGACACATCCTGACAAGTACGGCTTGGACCGCTTATGTGCAGATTTTGGCCGACTGCTATGATCATTGGTAGGGTGCCACCTTTTCATATGTCCAGGATGGGATATATTCTGGACACATATCTGATTGTATAAACAAAAAATGGCAGAAAACAATTGATTAGAAGGCGTATATAAAGGTGTGTTTTATATGCATTATGTATTCTGAGGAAGTCAGTCGATGAAAGTGGTGATTAAAGGTTTTATACGCTATTTCTTGTGAAGCATCTGCATTTTATTCATCTGAGCCATTGTTTTCTGCCATTTTTTGTTTATCTGATTGACTTTTGGCTGTTTTGCATTTAAACATATCTGATTGCACTGGACAACACATACCCACAGTCAACACTATGGATAATACTTTTCCTTTCTGCCTACATGTTAACTTATTGTTGTAGCAGTTTATATGCTCCTTCTGTTTCGTTTTCTTACTTATTATATTTCTTGTCACATGTGGTATGTTACATACGGACATAACTATTGTATGTGACTATTACATGCATTTTGGGATATAATTCTGTCATACGGTCGCTAGATATTTACATTTATCATGGTTTTGTTATGGACACATCTGCCCAGCTGTGTATTCTCCCTCACAATGTGGGACAGCTGGTGACCCTGACCATTGGCCTGGACGTAGCTATTGGTGGAGTGCTAACATGATGCATTTCACTTCCATTTGGTATAACTATCTACACTGCGTTGGAATATGGGCACACGGTTTTCAATGTCATTTGTTCGAGGGATGGGGACTCGTTATTCCCTACCGTGCATTTGTGTTTGCTTCTTAATTTTGTGTTCGCAGGGACTGTCTTCGAAATGTAGACATATAAAGACTTGATGCATGGCAAGTTTCAGCTGCCTGCAGGTAATAGGAGTATGGTGGTACATGCAACAGGCACTTTCCCTTGTGGAAAGTGTAGTTGTTGCCAATACATGTAAAAAGTTTTGATAAAATTAATGGAAAAAATGTTATATGGAAAAGGTTTTCCTGTGACAGTATAGGTGTAGTTTATGGTTTGAAATGTCCCTGTGGTAAGGTATACATAGGAGAAAGTAAGAGAAGTGTCAAACAAAGATTAAAGGAACATGTTAGGGATGTTAAGAAAGGTAAGGAAGAAAGTCATGTTACGTTACATTTTAATGAATGTCACAATGGAAACATACAGGGTTTACAAGCTACAATTTTAGGGCAAGTACAACAATGTATGATTTTGATATTAAAAAACAACTTTGGAAGTTGGAATCTATTTTAATTTTGAAATGTAATATTTTAATTCCAAATGGAATGAATCAAGAATGTCATTGGAAGTGTTTTCTTTAATTAATTTAAAGTTTGTGATTGGTTAATTGTTTATGATTATACTATTTAAAGATGGGATGTGTGACTCTCTTCAAGAGGAATCTTGATGAGTGGATGGGAGATCGTAGGTTTACCCCGGGTATCACTTCTGTGTCACTGTTAGACAGAGGCACATTATACTAACCTCGAAAAAGGGCATAGCAAAATTAATTTAAAATGGGTGGCGAAAGCCAAACATAATCTGGCTAGGCTTATAAATGCCCTAGGGCAGATAGCCTAGTATGAACCTATGAACCTATAAGTAGGGATATATACTCTGTAAAGGCTGAAGAGCCGAGGCATTAGGGAAGTTTGCATTCTATGCTTTGTGTTTGCTGCTAACCGGATTTTATTGGATCCAAGTGTTTATTTATTTTTCCTGTGCTGTGGGACTGCATTCTGGATCAACTACTGGACTGGAATTTTAATAAAATATAGAGGTAATCACTGGCTTCTTTCTTTGTGTGATGGTGAACTGTTCAATTTCCATTTTGTGATGAAGTACAATCCAGGATTAGTTATAACAGCATGCATAGATATTCCCATTAACCCAAAACAACAGATTTGGAACAGTTGCATAGCAAACAGAACACATGCATATATGGAACCACAGTGGCCATTACAACAGCATGCAAGTTACATTGATAGCAACAGGCCACCAATTATAGTATTTCAACATGGAACATTAATAGAAACACATTTCAATATTTATTGAACAATAGGACATATGTCCCAACAGTAGGTTTGGTGTAAACATACCCCTTGATTTGTGTGTTTAGATTATTGTCACAGATATGGTGGTGGGAGGGGGGGCGAGATGTCAGTTAACTTGTATATCCTTGCAGTACTCTCAAATTTAATGATCATTGCTCTAATCATTACTCTACAGGTATTCTTACAATACCCTATGGCCTTGGTTTGGGCAGTGGTATGTTTGTACACAGTGTATACTTCAACTGTCTTATAGCTAAATTCTACTTCTCTTACCTGGTAGACCAGTGGAGGGAACATTTGTTAACACTACCTGACTATTTGTACACATAATCCCATATTCCTAGTTAAAATTATGCACATACCTCTCAATCTTTTAATGCACAAACTCTGTACAAAGATTGACAGCATGGGGGTACAAATAGGGACATATTTTGAATATTGCTCTTATAAACTTTTAGACAGTTGCTAGAGTAACAGGATTTGTTTTAAAACACCAAGTGCCAAGACCCTGGACGACTTAGTCAAGCGTTGTATTCGTTGATTTTGACAGTGTAATCCACAGAAAACCATAGGATAAACACGCCAAGGAACAAAGCTTTTCATAGGTTCATAGGTTCATAGGTAAGTACTAGGCTATCTGCCCATGGGCATTTATAAGCCTAGCCACAGAGTGATGGCTTTCGCCTCCCCATTAGATTAGTAACCTGGGCCTCTGTCAACAGGGCTCCTGAAGTGGTCCCAGGGTAGAACTTATGATTACCCATCCACTCATCAAGATTTCTCTTGAAAAGGGTCAGAGAGGAGCTCTGTCAAATATGGATTGGGATTCTATCCCAGAGTGAGGGGAGTTGCTGGGACAGGAATCTATCCATCCAGCATGTCCTGTTTATTGTTGTACATAGGTTCAAGTCACTAGAATGAGTGATTCTGAGGGATCTCGTTTTTTTGAGGTGAAGCATGTCTATTAATTCAGGGTTTGACATGGCCCTATAGGTCAGACATAGGTCACCTCTGAGAAGACGGTAAGCGACTGAGAAGAGTTGGAGCTTTTTTAGTCGTGCTTCATAGGATAATTGTTTAAGGCCCTTAATCCTCTTAGTGAGGTACTTCTGTGGTCTTTCTAGTTGTTGCAGGTGTCTAGTGAGGTACATCCTAAATGGGGCATTGTACTCTATTATGGGCCTAATGAGTAAGGAGTAAAGGGGCACAATCACCTCCTTGGATCTGGATGAGAAACCCTTTGTGATCAGGTGTGCCACATAGAAAGATTTCCTGACCATTTTGGCTATGTGGTTATCAAAGGAGAGCATGCTATCTACTTGGGTACCCAGGTCCCTAATTACTTCTTCTGTACTTAGTGGATTCCCATCTATGTGGTAGTTTGTAGGTACTTTGTTTTTCTCAAATGGGATTACTATGCATTTTTGGCATTTAGCTTGAGGCCGTGACTTTGACACCAGGTGTTTGTCTCTGTGAAACCCGTTTGCAGGATGTCTGTGTCAGCTGGAGAGTCAATTATTGCACCCAATTTACAGTCTTCTGCGAACTTGGTTAGCCACAGCCCCTTCGCCTTTGCCTGTACTTCGGAGAAATATATACCGAACAGGAGGTGTCCCAGGACTGAGCCCTGTGGGACTCCACTTGTGACTGGTTTAGAGTCAGACATGGCGCCTGCCACTCTTACCGTGTGGGTTCTGTCTGAGAGCCAATTGGCAACCCATCTCGTGACATAGGGGTTAATATTTAAGCTGGTGAGTTTGTCTATGATTCCTGAGTGTGGGATGGTGTCGAACGCCTTAGCGAGGTACAGATATGCTGTGTGGACCACCTTCCCTTCATCTATGGCCTTGGTGACTGTTTCGAAGAAGTCGACCAAGTTCAGGAGGCAAGATCTGCCTTTAACAAAGCCAAACTGGGTGGGGTCCAGTGTCTGGAGGTTCCCAATGTCCCTGTTAATGAGCTCCATGATAATGCGTTCCATGGCTTTGCAGACCAAGCTAG
This sequence comes from Protopterus annectens, assembly GCF_019279795.1. Taxonomy (NCBI): domain Eukaryota; kingdom Metazoa; phylum Chordata; order Ceratodontiformes; family Protopteridae; genus Protopterus; species Protopterus annectens. The sequence continues at coordinate 1,857,000,499 of NC_056725.1, forward strand.
TCAAGCTTATAGGGCGATAGTTCCCAGGGTCAGTAGTGGCACCAGCTTTGTGGAGTGGTACGACTGTTGCTGTATGCCATTCTTTGGGTACATAGCCTATAGAGAGGCTGAGTTTGAATAGTGATTTGAGATGAGGGGTTAGTTCATTTTGAAGCTCGTGTAAGACACAACCTGGGATAGCATCTTGTCCCATTGATGCTGTGTTTTTGTCCTTTGCAAGGGCTGTCTTTACTTGTGTGTCTGAGATATCTGGAGTGCCACATTCTTCTGGTATGGGTGCTAGCCCCTTTGGTGGAGAGGGAGGGGTGAAGTTTGCACTGAACTTGTCAGCCAGGATGTTGGCAATGTCGGTTGGTTCAATGTATTTATGGCCATTATGCACTAGCTCGGAGCATATCTGAGAGTTTGCCCCTAGACTCTTGACATAGTTAAAGAAGGCCTTGTGGTTATCCTTAGAGTCATTGGCTATTTTTCTTTCGAAGTTGGCCTTGGATGATTTAATGAGGGAGCGCAGTTTTTTACTGATGTTAATCAGAGATGCCCTCTTATTTTGGGATTTTATTCTATCTTGCACCAGTTTCCTCCTTCTGTTGTAAAGTTTATTTATGGCTGGGGTCCACCAGACTGGCTTCCTCTTTTTTGAGGAGTTGGTCTTGGTTTTACTTGGGATGGCTCGGTCCATGCATTCTTGAAGGTGTTCATTTTCAGCCATTTAAATAGTTTAATCCAAGCATTCGCTTCACAGAAAAAACACTGATATCACACTAATGCTCCATATGCAAGTACGTTTTCGTTTCAAAAACTTCCTCAGATGTGGGCTGGTAACTACATCAATGCATAGGTCTCAACCTGTTAATAGGCCAATGTGGAACACAGACCCTAACAATGTGTGACAAATGGTCAAAATGTGGAACACCCTATTTTCGCACTGCGTGAAACATGCCATTGCCATGGATCATGGTAGAACATCTGAAAAATTCAATAAAATACACTTCCCAGATCTAAAACCTTTATTTGATAATCTGCACATACCATAACCACACCATAAGTAAATGAAACAGCACCTTACAAAAATAAAAATCAGATTTACTACATTTTCTAACCAGTCATATTAGAGAGACACTTTAAATATTGCTCCTATAACCTTAGAAATAATGCTAGAACAGGATCTGTCTTGGCATTCAGTTTCTCTAAAAAATGGCAATTACTCTCTAAGATGTACTAGGGGGACAAGCAGCACAAACAGACACTTTAAATATTGCTCTTATAAACTTATAAATATTGCTGGAATAACAGGATCTGTCTTGGCATTCAGTTTCTCCCAAAAAAAGGCAATTAATTTCAGAGACGTACTGGGGGACAAGCACCACAAACAGACGCTTTAAATATTGATCCTATAACCTTAGAAATATTGCTAGAACAGGATCTGTCTTGGCATTCACTTTCTCTAAAAAAATGTCAATTACTCTCTGAGACATACTAGGGGGACAAGCAGCACAAACAGACACTTTAAATATTGCTCTTATAACCTTAGAAATATTGCTAGAATAACAGGATCTGTTTTGGCATTCAGTTTCTCTAATAAAAAAAAAATGGCAATTACTCTCCGAGACGTACTAGGGGGACAAGCAGCACAGACACTTTAAATATTGCTCTTATAAATTTAAAAAGTTGCTAGAATAACAGGTCCTGGCTTGGCATACAGTTTCTGGAAAAAAAGACATACTAGGGGGGCATGCAGAACAACAGAGACTTTAAATATTGCTCTTATAAACTTAGAAATATTGTTAGAATAAATGGCAGTTACTCTGAGACATATTAGGGGGACAAGCAACACCAACACCAACATAGAGACACTTTAAATATTGCTCTTATACGCTTACAAATATTGCTAGAATAACAGGATCTGTGTTGGCACACAATTGCTCAATTACTTTCAGACTTCAAAATCCTAGGGGGACAAGTAGTACAAAAACAAACTTTATTCCTGTTATTCTAGCAACTTTTTAAGTTTATAACAGCATCTGTGTTGGCATACATTTAGCTCTGTTTCTGGCAGACTTCAGAGACATACGAGAAACAAGCAGCACAAACTTACAGACACTAAACTTTGCTCTTATAAACTTGGAAAGTTGCTAGAATAACAAGATCTGTGCTAGCATACCAGTTCTCAAAGAAAACACTTGCCATTGCAGCTAAAACACTTACCTTTGTCTAGGTACACAGCACCCGTTCAATATGCAGTTAGCCAAAGTCTCCAGCAGCACAAATAATCCACCACAATGGCCACGGCACAAACTATGATGATCCCAGTAGTCCAGCAGCAAGCAGCAGCAAAATAAAACCTCAGCCCTTCTGTTCTGGCTGCTTCCGAGTCCCGATGTCTTCAATCTGCACCTTCCTTCTCCCTATGTCCACAACATTCACCTTCCTTCTCTCAATGTCTTCAACCCATATTATGCTCCTTCCCGGTCTTCTTTCCTAGAGATTAGACCTAAAAAGCAAAATCCCTGATTCCAGGAAGCCTTTTGCAAGCCATTATTTTGGCGTGAAAAGGCTTCCCGGAATGTGATTGGCTAGTACTGGGGAGCTCTCAATGGCTGCTGTCCTCCTGAGACTCTTTACTTGATTGGCTCATAGAATGCATTCACGATTGGCTGTAAATGCGGTCTACGAGCCAATTAAAAACTGCGACGCACAGCCAACTCTGTCAGAAAAATATGTATTAATGTATGTGTTTAGTGCTTATTAGAAGCTAAAAGGGTTAACACATTTCATTCTATTTTATGTACAGCTTAGTTTTGTATGAAACTACAAGATGCTTTTCAAACTGCAATATGCTTTCTGAAACTGCAAGATGCTCTCTGACCTAGTATTTGCTAGCATAGCAAAATTCATATTTATGCCTTTTGGAAATATACTGAGGAGCAGGTGGTTATCTACTAGGTCAGGAAAATAATGAATAGAACAATGAATGCTGTTTTCTATAATGTTATTGAACTTGAACAATCAGCTCCCTTTGTACACAATGAGTACACGCACAGCTGCAGAAAAGATAGATACAGTTGAACAAAGACTGCTTGAAGAAATGAACTATAATCTGTACTTGCTTTGTGCTCGAATTTGCCATAGTACCTTGAATGGTAACATTGCATAATGAGAAGTTGTATCTGACCGGTGGTTATCAAGGCCACGTTGTTTTTCTTAGGAAGTTTTTTCAGTGTCAGCAGAAAATCATGAACAAACAGCTGCTATGAAATAATATTGTAAGAACTTATGATTTGTTACATCAGCTTGGTAGGCAATCTCTTGTAAGAAATGTATAAGAATGGCTTCACTTCCTGATTCTAGTTAGACAAACTCTGTATTAGCGTATTTTTGTCTCCTTGCTGCAAGATTAAAGTGCCTTAACCTGAACCTGCCGTGTATTGATCTTTTTGAAGTTGTTTTTTCCTTTGACAGCTGTGTAATGCAAAAGGGCTGGAGAGATTTATATTGGTTTGTATACCGCAATGCCGATTGGCAGTAATTGTGGTACACAAACCAATCAAAATTCTTGTAGCGGAGCCACAGCTGTTCAATGCAGAACAGCGGAATGGTTGCTTCACTCGTCTTAAATGCGGAGCATTCCGCACAATCTGGAGCACTTGGATGCTCAGCATCAATGCATATATATACATCAATTAACATTTAAAACCACCAATCTCATGCTGCATAGTAAATGAGGCTTAATTGAATATTATGTCATGAAACATCTAAAAACACAATCTAAATGCCTTATCTCTAGCATAAAAAGTACTGTTGACCTGATTACACTAATTATATCAATCAAATATCATACCAGTTATCTAAAAGTTACTTTTAGTTATTTTTTTGACCAGTTGGCAGTTGTTGGTGATTTATTAGGATTTGTTTTAATATACATTTTCTGAATGGTTTGAAGTCTGACACTCAAATGTATGTCATTATTTGGTGACTACAATCCTGAGATCATTCCAGTGATTTGCCAGGAAAACAGAGGAACATGCCAAAAATATGAGATAAATATCTGGACATTCAGGGAAAATCTGTATAGTTGAGAGGTATGATTATGCGTACAGCTTACTACCACCCCCAGGATTGGAACCATGGCTGTGTCTACTAAAAATACAACAATTTATGTTTCATCAAAGTGAGCTATTTAGAAACCACTGTCTCTTTCTTCAGTGTTTTCTGTCTAAGTCTCTCTTGTACAATCTGACCTTGTAATTACAACAGTCTTATACAGACATTCCTAGACATATTTTTATGTAGCACAGTGTGAGAAACAGTGGTTGACACAACAGTACTATTCTGATATCAGATCTTGGTGAATGCTACATGTCAGGCCATACAATACCACAGTAAACACAACCAGTCCAGGATTTAAAACTTTATTGCCAGGCAGTTACAGTTTTCTTATCTGAAAGACCTGCGGGGGGAATTTTTTTTCACACTACCTGACTGTTTCTACACATATTCCCAGATTCCTAGTTAAAATATGCACATGCCTCTCAATCTCTTAATGCACAAACTCTGGACAAAGCTTGGCAACATCGGGGTACAAATAGGGACATATTTTGAATATTGCTCTTATAAACTTAAGAGAGTTGCTAGAGTAACATGATTTGTTTTAATATACATTTTCTGAAGGGTTAGAAGTCTGAAACTCAAATGTATGTCATTATTTATTGACTACAATTCTGAGATCATCCCATTGATTTGCCAGGGAGAAAGAGGAACAAGCCAAAAATATGAACCAATTATCTGGACATTCTGCAAACATCTGTACAGTTAAGAGGTAAGATTATGCATACAGCTTACTACCACTCCCAGGATTCAAACCATGGCTCTGTGTGCTAAAAATGCAACAATTTGTGTTTCATCAGAGTGAACTATTTAGAAACTGCTGGCTGTTCTTTCAGAGTTTTCTGTCTAAGTCTCTCTTGGTTGTACAATCTAACCTTGTACTTACAACAGTCTTATACAGACATTCCTAGACATATTTATTATATAGCACAGTGTGGTTAACAATGGTTAACACAACATTACTATTCAGAGAATGCAAAGCTAAATGCCATACAATACCAGAGTAAACACAGCCAGTCCAGGATTTATAACTTTATTGCCAGGCACTTATGGTTTTATTTAAATATCACCTATATGGGACTATTACTGTCATATTGTCTGGTTTGTATAGTACAACCCATACACTCAGTTTTATACTGCCAGGTGACTTTCTACTATTTTATATTTATTTGGTATGAATACTAAAAGCAGGATTGTTACTCACCAGCTTTGTGACACAGCCTTTGCAACCTACTGGCATGGGCTTTCTGAGTCACAGCCTGCTCAGCTGCAGCTGTAAAGGGAATAGAGAAATATTTAGGCATACTTATCCATCACATACGCAGGCTGGACTTTGGTAAACAGTTATTGATATGAATGCTTACACACTGCTGGGACATCACCCCTCTGCCTTGCTTCTTGGACCCACTCGTCCAAGAGCTCCCTCCTCCTCCTCCACTTCAAGTCAGTATAGTGGTGCTGGACCTGCTCACTAGTCCGAGGGATACCAGTGGCACTTATTTGTTGTGTTTTATTATTTTTACCCTTCAGAATATCCATGCTAATGCTGAACCTGTTATTCTGTCAACTTTCTGCTTTGTGGGACAATTGTCCCTTATGGCTTTGACCAGATTTCTTACCCTGACTGATTGGGGAAGTTATGAGCATTCTTGCTCATTTTAAATTACCAAAAGGCAATTCTGAAGTGTGCAGGGGGTGAGTGTATTGTGAGAGCACTGCTCTCAGACACACCCCTTGTACTCGTACACAGAACCATATCCATTTAACAGCACTGCAGCGCACCTTCATGAATATGCATGGCGCGCTGCCGTGCTATACGGGAACAGTCCCTTTCCATGCAGGAATAAGCTATTTCTGCACAGAAGTTTGCTGAATCCCAGGGAATGTATTTGCTCTAAAAAAAAATAAATAAATAAAATACAGTACCTTGCTTGAACAAAATGTGCCCATAGCATGACAGATGTCCCGGGAAGAGATGTCCCACTTGACTTGACAATGTGATGCAGTGTTTTTTTTTTTTTAATAAGAAATATAAAACTCTAATGTCTGGATTTACGGAGGGACTGTATCTTAGGGTTCAGGACATCCTGCAGCATTTTTGACAACTTAGAGAAATGATGAATCTGAGATAAGAGCAGCAGTTAGCTAAGTATTTCTTATTCTTTTTTTTTTTTTTTCCATAATAAATTTTTATTGATATATATTTTCAAAATACAATAAAATCACACACATAATTCACTACTATTACTATCAAAACTATATACAATATCTACATGAAATGCTTTCATATAAAAATCGTCATTATTCCAAAAAAGAAGACACCAGGGAAGAAAAACAAAGCCAAAACATTTGTAGAAGTACTTTGCGTCCATACATATCATACATATTTTCAAAACATTGTTTCCTCCACCTATACATCCAAACTTTAATATATTCCTAATAACAGTATTATGCTAATATAATGTTAAAAACCTTTTCCCATATTTTCGGGTTATTAATATTTTTACTTTGCTTCAGGAGTAATTTATGTGCTAATATATGCTTTATAGCCACAAGCTTGAAATTATCCCATGATGTCTTATCTGGTTCTAACCAATTTGTAGCTATATATAACTTCATCAGCAAAAAAATATTTATACATATTATAGTTTGTGACCTAGAGAGCTCTCTTGGAGGAACATGTAGAATCATAAATTCCCATGATAACGTTGAACTTTGATAACCCATCTTTTGTAGTTGTGTTCTAAGAGAGTTCCAAAGTTTATATATACACTTGCAGCTCCAGAACATATGAAGAAGATCCGTCATTTGATTTGTGCAATATGGACAAGTTGGAGAATTCCTAGGATTAAATTTATGTAACCTAAGACGAGTATAATAAGCATTATTCCAAATCATCAACTGCGTATACATCAACTTTTGAAAAGAGACCGATTTTATTGTTAAATCAATTGCTTTTAATACCTGATTATCTGCTACTGTCATTTTGTTTACCCAATACCCTGACAACAGAATTTTATCCTGGAATTTTAAATCTTTAATTAATTTATTTGTTGTTATAAATTTGACCTCCTGTTGGAGAGCCTGCCACAATTCAGAGCATTTATCTTATAGGTTCATAGGTTGGTACTAGGCTATCAGCCCTAGGGCCTATACAAGCCTAGCCATAACAATTCCCTGGCTATTTCTTCCCACATTATTTACTTTCCTGGACCCCTGTCTAGCAGGGCGACTGACGTGATCCCTGGGGTGAATTTCCTTTCTCCCATCCAATCGTCAAGGTTTCTCTTGAAGAGGTCCAAAGAGGCACTCTGCTTGACATGTATGGGCAATCTATTCCAGAGTCTGGGGAGTCTCTGGGTCAGGAACCTATCCCTCCAGCATGTTTTGTTTATTGTGATGACAAGGTTTAGATCCCTGGAGCGTGTAGCTCTGAGGGATTGGGATTTCTTTAAATGTAGCATGTCCAACAGCTCTGGGTTTGACATGGCCTTGTATGTTAAGCAGAGATTGCCTCTGAGTAGACGATATGCGACAGAGTATAGCTGGAGTTTTTTAAGGCGGTCAGCGTAGGGCATCTGCTCTATTCCTGTGATTCTTTTAGTGAGGTATTTCTGAGGCCTTTCCAGTTGTTGCAGATGTCTTGAGAGGAACATACCAAATGGGGTGTTGTATTCTATAATGGGTCTAATGAGGGATGAGTACAGTGGGACAATTACCTCCTTTTTTCTGGATGAAAATCCCTTCGTGATGAGGTGTGCCACATAGAAGGATTTCCTAACTGTTGTGGCGATGTGGTTATCGAAGGTGAGACCATTGTCCACCTGTGTCCCTAAATCTCTCATTACATTTTCAATGTTTAGTGTGCTACCACCTATGTGGTAATTCATGGCTACATGTTTTTTTCCAAAGGGAATAACTATACATTTCTTGGCATTGAGCTTGAGCCCATGGCTCTGGCACCAAGCATCTGTTTCTGTAAGGCCCTTTTGTAGAGTATCCACATCATTTGGGGATTCAATAATGGCTCCCAGTTTGCAGTCATCTTATTCTTATTTTTATTCTTATTCTTATTATTTGATTATTTATTTATTTTTGATATACAGGCAGTGACCAACCAGATATTTTCTGCAGTGTTTATGGATTTGTGATTTGTGAGGATCAGCTAGGAATACTTTAATGTGCGGAACTTGTCCATGAGCATCAGACTTCATGGTTATAACTGTTGGGTGGGGGTTGGGCATATCTCTCCACTATCCCTTATTTTGGTTCAAAAGTTTGTTTTGTCCATCTTATTAAAACTGATAATTTGGAGCGAAAAGTTGGTGGATTACAACCAATAAGTAATGGCAATAAATAGAGATAATAAACTTCTTTTGCTTCAGAAAATGCATGTTGTTCCACATTCTCCCATTCTGTCAGCTCCTCATATTAACAGTATTAATAATTTAAAAAGTGCAGTTTATTCTTTCTGGAGGTAAGTGGTAGGACACTACTGAGTTAGGGTTAGCCGGATAAAAGTAAAATGAGGTTTTGTTGTTAGCTTAGTTTTACTATCTGGCTTTGCAGAACTTGTGTATTTGTGAAATATAAGTTTGACTAGTTAACTTGACATCTGGTATTCAGAGACATAATAGGTATGATTTGTGAGGCAATCCGACATATGAATTGTACATAAACTTGGCTATATCTACTTGGTGAGGATTGTATTGATTGAAGTAACAAATTCTCTTGTCACTTGTTCATTTTACGGTTGTTTCTCAAAAAAAAAAAAAAAGACGATAAAATGCATCACAGAATTTCCAGATCTTCAGAACTTCTGGGGGGCTGATGGTCCCCATGTGACACATGCTTAGTAGTGACCTTTTCCCTGAACCCCACCAAGTCTAAAATCAGTTCTGTTGAGAGGTGTACACAGCAGGTCAGAGTAGCTTATGTGGAAAATTCTGAATGCTGTTATAGTTTAACTTTCCTCACAAATCTCATTGGCCACTACCTTGTGCTGTGCTGCAGAGAGTGTGGTTATTATTTCCTTGCCTCACAAACTACAGAGGGGTATCTGTATTATGGCCCAACATGGCTACAGCTGTGTCTGAGTGTTAGGTCATAAGCTGCTATTTACTGGTGTGGTGCAGTTCACAGATTTAACAAAAGCTCATACAGTATAGTTCTGCTTAGTCCCTAACAGATTTTGCTTGGTACTGACACTGTAGGCAGTTGTGGCTTTGTTGTACTGTCCTCCCATTAGTCTTTTATTCTACCCATTTCTCATTTCACCACAATACCTCATCTGATAAAAATCTGGAAGCTCGGTATAACTGGTTGCATCCTTGTTGAACTGCAAGCATAGCTTAACATAAATGGCATGCAAATTTGAGGTATACTGCCAAATCCTGCTTATCTGTCTCGGCATATGACCTATACATTCAGTTTTTTTTCTGCAACTGCTGGCTTTATTGCTTCCTTGTTACTGTGTGCATACTGTTTATCACATTTGAATGCAACAAACATTTTCTCTATCCATCAAGCCTATTAATAATGCATGCCATACTTATGGAATTATATTCGCCTTTCACCCTGATATACTTTACAGATAGAAAGAGTTGGACCAAAACCATTGCTCCATTTGCAGAAAACGTCAAACAGAAGAGATTACGATGGTTTGGGTACATGTGCAGATGGTGAAGAAGATTTAGGACAGACAGGAAGAAGACAAGAGGAAACCAAAGTGTCCAGCAAAGAGGTGGATGGATTGCATGAGAGAATACCTGCGTCAGTCAGGCATGAGTGGCAAAGAAGGTAAAAGAGTGGCACTGAACAGATATTGATGGTGACAGCTGACATAACACTCCGACCCTACGAAGAAAATGGGAAAGTGGGGGGGGGGGTGGACGACAATGATGACGATGCAATAATTATTATTTCATTCTGTAGAGAAGCAATAGTCTTTCAAGGCAGAACCTAATAGGTTGAAGTATTAGTTATGAAATCTATCATCAGCACTGTGTATGCAAATGGAACCTTCTAGATACTAGAATAAGACATGGTTGATATCTCTGTCAGCACCATCCAATGTGTTATGGCACTTTGCAACAATAATTCAGCTTTATGGTTTCCCTACATTCGGTTGTATATCTTTTGTATGTGTTGCTTCTTGTTAACTTTTTTAACAGTTAGTGTGTTTTTACTTTACTTATTTTAATTTACAATGCCTTGGCTTGTTGAATTTAAAAATTTGTTTTCTATATTTTTATAAGGATCATTTATTTGCAAACTAGTTTTGTGTTTTATGTGTCTTTTTTGATTAAGGCCCTGTTTTTGTTTTTTTTTTGTAGTATGGTATGTTAACTATTTATGGACTTTTGATTTAATTTAGTGCTGTCTCTTTATTGTTTGCTTGATTATGATTGAATTGAGGTTGGTTTTGGTCAATTGTTTTGCAGGTTTTACTGTACTTTTAGGTTACAGTGCCTGTTTCATGTGAGGTGTGCTATCATTATTGTTTGGAGTTTTGGCACAATGAGATTGGCATTTATGTGAGATTCCTAGGTATTGTTTGTTAGCATTTCAGGATTACTTCAACTGTTGTTTGACTGTGAAGTTAGTATATATAAAGTGTGCAGAAGGCTTTGCCCCTCAATAAGGCCATTTTTTGGAGAAATGCTTTTTTGATACTCATGTATTTTTGAAGCATCTCTCATTGTAGAGTAATTTAACTGAACATCCAACAATACATTTGGCAATATGTTGTATTCTGAGAAAGTATAAACAACAGGGTGAATTCAGCTGAGCTTTTATGCAGCACCATTTTCCCATGTGAGTCCTTTAGACAGTCCATACTTCTGGGAGTAGGACTCTGCCATCTGAATGGTATGGTAGGATTATAGTTAGAAGACCAGAAAATGAATTTGTTTTCCTTTTTCAATCTATTGGATTTTGGACATATCAGCTGTTGGTATACATAAGAAACACATTTTTTAAAACCCAGTCAATGCCTATAAACATTACGGAGCTTGCAAAATATTCCAAACAACATCCAAACAAATGGTCAAAAGGTTAGATTGACAAAATCATTAACAAAAATTGCAAGGAAGTCTCAGCCAGGCTTTGCAGTTTTTACTGATTGTTTTATCTGTATAACCTTTTTGCTCTTTGCTTGGATGTTATATCTCTATCTATCTATTAATCTGCGCCATTTTCTACATGGGGTCAGGTTGCATACCTCTCAACTGTACAGATTTTCACCGAATGTCCAGATTTTTGCCTCATATCTTTGGTCTCTTTTTCATAAAATTGTAGTTTTCTAGCAAATCATTGAAGATTTAAGTCAGAAAATAATGACAGATGTTTGACTTTCAGAATTCATACCCTTCAGAATATTCATGCTAGTGCAAAACCTGTTTTTTCTTTCTAGGTTTGTAAGAGCAATATTTAAAAATTGTCCCTGTTTTTGGGCCTTTGTCCCCCAATTATTTATGTATTTGTCCAGATTTCTTGCTCTAAGAGATTGAGAGGTATGTCTGGGTGTTGTGCCAACTGTTGCAATCTCTCTCAATTCAATGTCACTATCCTACCTTCTTCAACAGTCATGCCAGACTGCCAAAGGTTTTCTGTCACATAATCCATCTGTCTCTTTGCTGGATGCCCTCATTTCCTCTTACCTTCTTCCTGACTGTTCCAAATCTTCTTTACAAGATTGCCTTTGGTTTTTCTACACATGTGCCTAAACCACCATAATCCATTCTCTTTAACCTTTTCTGCAATTGAAGCTGCTTTGGCTTCTGCTCTGATGTCCTCATTTCTTTGTCTGTCCCACAGTGTGCATCCTACCCCTCATCTCAGGCACTCATCTCCATCACCTCTAGTTTCCTCAACTGCTCTGGCTTTTCTGCCCAGGTTTCTATACCATACAGTAGTACTGGTCACTCTGATGTTTTGTACACCTTAGTTTTCGGCTTCTTTTTTCTGTCATACACTACAACTGACACTCTATGCCAGTTGGCTTCTAGCTTTGACCTCCTCATTCAGATTTCCCTTCTCCTCAACCACCCCTCCCAGATACTTGAAGCTGTTAACTTGTTCCACTATTTTCCCTTTTATCTCAGCTTTCAGCTTCTTCTGATTTCCTCCATTTGCTGCCATTACAACTGTCTTATCTGTATTCAATTTCATCCCATGTGCCTTCAGTTTTGCATCCCATTCCCTTATCCTTTGCTGAATTTCTTGTTTAGAATCTGCCTGTAATGTCACATTGTCTGTGTATAGCAATTTTGTTGATCTGTCCCCTTTGACCTCTTTGCCAGTGTAGCCCACCACCAGTATGAGCAGCAGTAGGCTCAGAGCTGAACACTGATGCACACCCACTCCCACCAGGAACCCCTCTGTGAGACCTGAGTCATTGGGTCCTTGTACATAGCTTGCACTAATTCTACCAATGTTTCCGAGACTTTAAACCACCAAAAGACTGACCAAATCAGCTTTCTTGGGAGCTTGTTTTATGCTTTCTCCAAGTCTAGGAATGCACAGTTGGAGTCTTTCCTCACCTCTAGCTTCTACTCGACTATCTGTCTCACTGCAAACATTGGGTCAGTTGTGCTACATGCAGATCTGAATCCAAACTACTCATCTCCCATCTTAGTTTCTACTACTCTGCATATTTATTTATCAGTTACCTTCTCCAGAACTTTCATGCCATGTGACAGGAGTTTGATACCTCTGTATTGCCCACAGTTGTGAATGTCCCCTTTGCTCTTGGACACTGGCATTAGTATGCTTATTTTCCAGTCATTTTGGATACTCCTTTCTCTCAATGCTGCTATGAGTACCCTCAGGAGCCATTTTTCTCCTATCTCACCTATATCTTAATCATATCTGCTGTGACCTCATCTGAGCCTGCTGCTTTCCCTGACTCCATTTTCCTTAGTGCTGTTCTTACATTTTCTATGGTGAACTCCTCCTCTTTCCTCATCATAGGCAATGTCTGGGCAGTACAGCTTCTAAAGATGCTGGATGTACTCCTTCCACCTGCCTATGATGTCCTGTGGACTGGTGAGCAGGTTCTTGCTGGGATCCCTTATGAAGGGTGTCTGACTATCTTCTTTATCTTTCTACCTTTGCCTTGCAATCTGATATAGTTTCTTTGTGCCATGTACTGAGTCACTTCCCAGAGGATGGTAGAATGCTTCTAATGCCTTGTTTTTTGCTATTGTAAAACCATTCATAATCTCTTTGTTAGCCAACCAGTATTCCTTCCTAGCCTGGTCTACCTATTCTATCAACCCCTTTATCTTGCACTCCTCCTTTCATTTGATGACTTCCTGGACTTCTGCATTCTACCACCAGCTTTCCTTATGTACCTTATTGCCATATCTGCCTCAGCCACAAATCTGTTCTGTATTCCTCACACATACTGTTTTCGGGCACTGCCATTCTACTTCAATGCCACCTATTTTTTGTTCTTCTTGGGGTGCTAGAGCCTGAGTAATTCCTTGAACTCTTGTGCTCTCTCTCCAGTCAACTTCCAGGTCTTCAGCCTAGTTTCAGTTGACCTTAGAGCCTTCTCTGTCCACTGCTTGCAGCTGATTGTGGCAACCAGTGGTTTATGCTGTGACTGACTATTTCATTGGGGATGATTTTGCAATCCCTGATTCTTCCCCAGTAGGAGGAAATCTCTACGAGTTGCATATTGGCCACTCTTGTATGTGATGTTGTGACTGCCTCTCTTTCTGAAGCATTTGATATCTAATATCAGCCATTTGCCAAACAAAATTCTACAATGACTTCTCCTTATTTATTCTGGTGCCCCACCTATGTGGACCCAGGCTGTCCCGATATCCTGCTCAGTCTGTCCCAATACATGCATTCAGGTCGCCCCATTATCAACATCAATTTATGTTATCCTGTTTTATTTAGTAAGTCCTGCAGCTGCTGTCTGAAGGTATCATGTCATGCAATTATTGCCAGCAAGATCCTAGCTGATTTCCACTGACTATGCAACAGCACAGATCATGGGCATATAACACACTAGTAGTCATGGCAGATAGTGCTATCAGAGTTCTATGTTATGTTAATAGAATTACTCACAGCACATTCCTCTTCCCATAGTCCTCTGGGTAATATACACATTGTCAGGGACGATAGTGTCACAGCAGCAGTTTCCTATTGCAGGCTGTTTTTGTCTGTTCTTCTGTCAGTTACTGGTAAATGGTCTGCTTTACCTTTCTCCTTTTATTGTTTGCATTAATTTCTGTCTACATCTTCATAGAGCATGGTTATGACTTAAAACCTGCAGTAAACCTTCCCTTTTCTACATCACATACATTGTTTCCCTGAAAATACTTTTTTTTTGCTGTCGTATGTATTGCTGCACTATTGTGTCCTATATCTTATCAGTGTAAAATGCCCCTAAGTATGGATACAGCCACTATTGGGATGTTACTTGTGGATGTAACAGATGAATGCCTCACTGGAAAATGTGTTTTACATCTAATGCAAACTACAGTTGATTATTGCAGCCGGTACAGTTTGTACCTTGAAAATAACTGTCCTCTGTTTTGATTGGCACACCTCTGTTTTACATAGCCATAAATTTTCACTGCAGTGCCAAGAGTGTCTCAAATGAGGAAATAAACTGTTTATATTAGCCAATGCCAGAACCTTTTTTAATTGTTATTACTGAAACTAGTTTAGTGAGAACTTAAACATCACAATATGCTCACAGAAAATATTTTTAGAAGAATCAGTCACTCTTATTTTATTTAGATAACTATGTAGATAGGTTAATAACAATCAACCTTTTTTAGGTATGACAGGGACTCACTGACAATCCACTTGACATCATGATGCATATATTGATATGACAGAGAAGTGCATTACTGGCATGAAATACAATATATGAAGAAACAAGCAGACAGCGGGCATGAAGCAGATATATATAGCATTTACATGCCTCTCAACTGTCCAGATTTTTGCAAAATGTCCAGATTTTTTATTTATATTTTTGGTCTGTTTCTCATAAAATCTGTGGATTTCTGAATTTTTGTGGTAAATCAGTGAGACATGAATTCATTAAATAATGACAGGCATTTGAGTTTCAGAATTGATATCCTTCAGAAAATGTATGGTAATATTCATATCAAAGAAAATGTATGGTAATACGAGATATTTTATTCTAGCAATTTTCTAAGTTTATAAGAGCAATATTTGGCCTTACTGTTGGGACTTTGTCCCTCCATTATTTTTGGCTTTATCCAGTTTTTTGTATGAAGAGGTTGAAAGTTATGAGCATTTAGTGAGCTCCAGTGTTAACATAACAGTTATTTTAAACAAAAAAAGAATTGCAGTTTGTACAGGTAAACAGTAGCACAATGTGTTTGCATTTACAAGCTTTAAGCATGGTGTGACTTAAGGACTAGGTCACCAAGATAAGACTCATTCAGTACAATCCAAATACAAGTATTACAAAAAGCAGTTAGGTTTATTTATTAATTCATTCTAGAATTACCCAGTTGACTGATTCAGAGTCATAGAGGAATTTAACCCAACACTCACTGGATGCAAGGCAGAGAAACTAATCCTGAAGAGGGTGCCAGTCAATCAAAGAATGCACACACATACTCACACATGCACACACACACCTATGGGATACTATGGGCTATTTGCAGAAGCATATATTCAAAAGAAAGACAGAAATTGTAAGCGTGTTGTCTGTGTGTCTGTTAATGCATACACATTATAAGAAGGTATGTTACTGCATGAATGAGTGCTAAAATATTAGTTTGGGTATGGGCAGAAACCCTAGAAAGTAAAATAGCTGCAGTGGGTTAAACAAGTTAATTAACATATGCACCAGTACAATTATTTTATGGACGTCCAAAACTGCATTCCTCCACTTCTGACATCAGACATGAGCAGCATGGGAGGCAGCCTAGATGAATTATCATCAGCATGTTCTGTAATTAAAAACAGGATGAGACAGAAAGCATTATGAGGGATCAAACTATGGAGAGTATTCTATCATCACATACTGCAAAACAGTACTGAAGATATTTTCACAATACCTTTAAGCATTGTTTCTTTGGCAATTAAAAGTTTCCTGCATTACTGTGCAGTATAGATACACTATGTTGAATTGAATGGCAGTTGTTCCTGAATCGCTTGTCAAAAGTGGTGCAAGAACACAGCCTCCCAAATGACCACCTATTTTTTTTTTTTGATGCCCACTTTATCTAGACCAGAGCAGTGAGGGAGCTGGAGCCTATTATGGGCAGCAAATTGCATAAGGCAGAGAACCAATCCCTGATAAGATGCCAGTTTATTGCAGAACAAGTGCAGATGCTCACATGGATATCTGTCATAGTGTCACACTGTGAGGGAGCAAAACTGAAGTTGCAATTCTCACAAATGATATATACCTTTAACATTTTTTCTTAGGATTATTTTGAATGTCTTTATATAATGCTGGGTTGAAGCCTTTAATAAGGTGAACATGTAAAAAGTGAGTTCCTCAGAATTCTACAGCCAGCAAATGGACACTACAGAAATCAAATCCCAAACTACAGGAAGAACTTCGCTCATCTCCATAATTTGCTATGCTACATTACCATTTGCATTAGAAGTCTTGCTAAGTGAGTATGTGATGTATTGTAACAAGCTTGCCTTGGTGTTAAATATTTTGTTTTGAGAGGTACCAATACTGAAGAGCAATGAATATTGATGGCACCAACCTTTGCAACTATTGCTGTGCCAACAGACTTTATGTAAAACATTGTTTCTAAGTTGCTTTATCTCTGTTAATTTGAGTAGCACTATCATACTGCTTCTAGCCATCCATAGCTACTAATCACAGAGTTGGTTAAATATAACTCTACATGTTTAAAGTATTCAGAGTGAACTTCTGGCTGTTTCCCTGCCAATGAGAACATTTCTGTTTGTATAAAAAATGAATACCACAAATGCATGAAAACTGTTGTCAGTTTATAAAAACAATCCCAACGGTGGCAAAATTCTAAAATCCAAAATTTGAACAGTAGTCAACATGAGTAAATATATATATATATATATATATATATATATATATATATATATATGGGTCTACTGCTTTTGGTCGAATTGTTGGAATATTAAGTTAGGGGGGTGTGCAGCCCCCCACAGGTCTTGCCCCCCTGCATAAATGTGAGTTTAGGCTAGTTAGGTAGGGAGTTAAGGGAAGGGTGGGAGCGACATTTTCGACAATTAACAGCTGTTTTTGACATTAGGTACATACGGAAATGTGTACGTTCGGCGAAACACTTCGCTAATACGTACACATTTTATTTTAACTTTCGACTTATTGATAGTAAACTATATATATATATATATATATATATGTATATATATATATATATATATATATATATATATATATATATATATATATATATATATATATATATATATATATATGTATATATACATATATATATATATATATATATATATATATATATATATATATAAATATATACATGTACAAACATATCGGTCCACTTCAGAAGATCAACTTAACAGAAAGTCGAACTTCATATGTTCAAGACCATATGACTGACTTTCTGAAATGTCAGAGCTTTTGTATGGAGATTGTGGTACAGTGGTGATCAGGGAAATTACCATTTTCCCTGCTGTATTACGATCTTGAACTTGGTATATATAATAAACAGGGGGTGTGGGTGTGCTGGGCTTTTGCTCGCTTGCTAAAATGCAGATTTTTGTTATTTTCTGTCTTTCAGCTTTTCAAAAAGTCAGTTATATGTCTAGATGTCTAGGCCATATGAAGGTCACCTTTCTGTTGAGATGACTCCTAGAATGCCCCATTTATATCAGATCTAAATTCATAAATTCATAAGTAGTTATACAGCATTTAGGCCGAGATGCAATATAAGAATGCTGATTCAATCAGTTCATAGAAATACATCTTTGGACAAAACCAAACATCTCATTTCTTTTTAAAAATCATTTTCTTATGTCCATTGGGAGGTTATTCCGTAATCTAGGAATCATCTGATATATATATTTTGATCTCAATGCAGTACTAACAGATTTCATTTTAAACGTCCAATTTTTTTATGTTTAAGCATTTTACTATTGCCATTAATACTGATATCAAACATTGATTGAAGCAGCGCATTAGTGAAAATGTTATATACAACTATATACAACTAAAATTGCGTTTCCTTCTGAGATCTATAATGTACTGAAAATAATTTCAGATTTGCACATCTCTCTTCATAAGTTTGATCTTCAAATAATTTAATTCTCTTAATGAACTTGCTTTGCAAATGTTCAGGTTTAATTACATGGCCTTTATTGTAAATGCAAAAAACATTATTGCATTCAAGCAATGGTTTTATAAATCTATTACTGTTTCTGCATTTTCTGTGTGTTTCTATCTAAAAACAAAAAAACAAAAAAATAATCCTTGTTTTCCCGCCTCTCCTCGACTAGTTTAGACCAGTTTACAGGCATTGCTGTATTCTGGGCTGTGGTGTAGTTCCTGTGTTGTCCATTACCTTACTTGGATAGAAGGAAGTTTCTTTGCTCACCAGTGGGAGTGGGGAGCCTTGAGCAGCCTACCTGTCCCTGTAGGAAGTGACCTCAGCACAAGAGCTGTAGTAATTGGTTGTTTTGGACCATTTCTAGCTCTTTTGTAGTTCCCTGTTTAAAATCCGCCTCTGCTTTGTGCGGTTGTGCGCATAGCACAGCGCCGGTTAAACAAGGTTAAACTTCTTCTGGCTCCGCCAAGTCTGCTCTTCAAATTTTCCCTTAAGGAAGCTCTACTCTTAGTATAATCAGACTACTCGCTATATTATAAACCTAGCACTTGTTCTCAAAACTTCTCTACTAAGTAAGCACTCTCTTACTAAGTAAGCACTAAATCCATCTACCACCCCTGTGAATATCCACTTCCCTTAAAGGCACAGCACTCCCCTATACTATTCTAGCATGTCGAGTGGTAGATTACTGGTGTCCTCTCCAGTTCAGCTGGTTAATCTGGGTATCTTGAGACAATGCTACAATTGTCTCATGTACACAGACAACCCTCTCCTCCTCCCAACAAACACAAATACATGTGAGAGATGCTACTATATAGCCAAACTGGAGGCTGAACTCTCTCAACTCAGGGCTGGCATGACCAGGCAGGAGGAGATGGTAACCACACACACAGCAAACCCAGTCCCACATAGACCTACCACAACTGCAAACCAAACACATAAAAACACAAAGACATACTCGGAGGCTTTAATAAAAAACTTACCAAAACAACAGAGGCTCCCAAAGCAGACATCCAAAAATCCACCACCTCAAAACAAAACACATGCAACACATACTTCAGTAAATCAGTGTGTCAATCAATCATAGCCCTTAAGGCCAAACACCATGCCTGATACACTAGTAATAGGTGACTCTATAGTCAGACACACTGATTTCCCGCTTACCAGGCTGAACAAGGAGAGGGTGACTGTGAGCTGCCTATCGGGAGCTAGGATCCGCCACATAACACACACACTCAGGTCACTCCAAAGCAAGTACAAATATGACTCCGTCATTGTCCATGCTGGCGTGAATGACCTGAGATGTACCTCCCTGGACTACATGAAAAGAGACATAGAGGAGCTCTCTGATTATGTAGCCCAGGCTGGTATGACCCTGACCCTGAGCAGCATCTTGCCCTCACCAAGAATGATGCCACAATACAAAGACAAGATGATCAGCTTTAATAATTGGCTCAAGTACTGGTGTCATTCTAAGGGGATCCAATGTCTGTCTGCCTGGGATGACATGTTGGACAAGCTGTGCTGCTTCGCAAGGGATGGCTTGCACCTGTCACCACTGGGCTTCCAGATATTGGCTAAGGCTCTTGCCACCCCCATAGTGCCTTTTTTAGGCAAGGCTCAATAGACAAACCCACCTCCTTAGAAAACAAAAATGGAAAAAAACTAAGGGTAATGCTGCTCAACGCCAGAAGTCTAAATCTCAAGATGCAGGCACTCGATGCACTCCTCAGTATGGAGAACATCGACGTCTGTGCAGTAACTGAAACCTGGTTCAAGGCTCCTGAGAGCACCCCAGCGCTACCAGGCTATACCTCGTATCATGCTTTTCGGCCCCAAAACCCGGGCCGAACCACAAAGGGAGGGGGAGTGTCCATATTCATCAAGGACACCCACACTTCCAGGTTAGTAGCAACACACGAAGCATCGGAGACCATACAGGTGCAACTAATCATAGGCAAAACTGCTATACAACTGGTAGCATGTTACAGACCACCCTCCCAATCTCAGGAACCCCACTCAACCTTCCTGAAGACATTGGAGGATATGAATGTATCACAAAATACCATCATACTGGGAGACTTCAACTACCCAAACATAGATTGGGTACATTATTCTAGCCCTAACACTCTAGCCCGAAGGTTCCTGGAATTCATAAATTCAAATGCACTGGAACAACTAGTCACCTCTCCCACTAGGGGAGATAATATACTAGACCTGATCATCACAAACATGGGGACAAAATGCTCCACACCGGAGGTATACCCCTCACTAGTAAGATCTGACCACAAACTAATCACCCTGGATATACATATCCCACCTCCACCCCCAGCACAAAAGACCACAGTGAAAAACCTCTCAAAAGCAGACCACTCTTCTTAAGACTGAGATGGTATCCTTTAAGCCCACTGGGCCAGTGGATACCACATCCCACAATGCCGAATCCTTCACAAATGCTTTCTATGGACATCTCCAAGAATGCATGGATCATGCAATCCCAAATAAATCCAAGTCCCTCTCCACCAAAGGCAAGCGTCCTGTCTGGTGGACCTCAGCCATTAACAAATTGTATAACAAAAGAAGGAAGCTACTGCACGACAGAGCAAAATCCCATAAAGGGAAGACATCTCTGATCAACACTAGCAGAAATCTACGTTCTCTTATAAAAACATCCAAGGCCAACTTTGAGAGAAAAATTGCTAAGGACACTAAAGATAACCACAAAGCCTTCTTCAGCTATGTTAGAAACCTGGGCGGAAACCCACAGATATGCTCAGAGTTAGTTCACAACAACAAAAAATACACTGAACCCACAGATATTGCCAACATTCTGGTTGACAGGTTCAGTGCAAATTTCTCCCCTCCCTCACCCCCAAAAGAAGAAATACTTATCCCAGCTGAATGTAATCTCCCTGTCATCTCAGATGTTTAAGTGAGAGCCACCCTCAACAAAGCTAAAAACAATGCATCAATGGGACCTGACAGTATCCCGGGTTGCATGCTACGTGATCTCCAAGAGGAGCTAAACCCGCACATAAAAATGCTATTTAACCTTAGCCTTACTACAGGATATGTACCTGAACACTGGCGTACAGCAACAGTGGTTCCACTCCACAAAGGGGGTACCTCTACAGACCCAGGGAACTACCGCCCCATAAGCTTAACCAGCCTAGTCTGCAAAGCTATGGAAAGAATCATCATGGAACTCATAAACAGAGACATTGGGGACCTACAGACACTTGACCCCACCCAGTTCAGCTTTGTGAAAGGCAGATCCTGCCTTTTGAACCTGGTTGACTTTTTCGAAACAGTCACTAGAGCCATTGACGAGGGCAAAGCAGTCCATACAGCCTACCTGGACTTGGCTAAGGCCTTCGACACAATACCCCACTCAGGCATCATTTATAAGCTCAACAGCTTAAACGTAAACCCTTATGTCACTAGATGGGTTGCAAACTGGCTAAAGGACAGAACCCATAAAGTTAAAATCGCTGGAGCAATGTCAGACTCAAAGCCAGTCACAAGTGGTGTCCCACAGGGATCTGTCCTGGGACCCCTCTTGTTCGGCATTTATTTCTCAGATGTTAAAGCAAACATGGGAGGGTTGTGGCTGACAAAGTTCGCAGATGACTGCAAACTAGGCACCATAGTCGATACACTAGCGGACACGTACATCCTACAAAAAGGCCTCACAGAAACGGACAACTGGTGCTGGAGTCATGGCCTTAAACTAAATGCCAAAAAATGTATAGTCATCCCCTTTGGGAAAAACAAAGTACCCACAAATTATCACATAGAAAGCAACCCACTGAGTACGGAAAAAGTAATCAGAGACCTAGGGACCCAAGTCGACAGCGACCTCTCATTTGACACCCACGTTGCCAAAGTGGTTAGAAAAACATTCTACCTTGCACACCTTATCATGAAGGGATTCACATCCAGATCCAAGGATATCATTGTACCCCTATACTCCTCCCTCATCAGACCCATGATTGAGTATAATGCCCCATTTGGTATGTACCTCACCCGGCATTTGCAACAGCTAGAGAGACCACAAAAGTACCTCACCAAGAGGATCAAGGGTCTCCAACATATGTCTTATTCTGCCAGACTAAAGAAACTCCAGCTCTATTCAGTAGCATACCGCCTGCTCAGAGGTGATCTCTGCCTGACGTACAAGGCCATGTCCACCCAGGATCTGATGGACATGCTCCACCTCAAAAAATCCAAGTCCATCAGGACCACGAGAGCTAAAGACTTAAACCTCGGTACAAGTATGAATAGGACATGCTGGAGGGATAGATTCATAACCCAGAGGCTTCCCATGCTCTGGAACAAGATCCCAGTTCATGTTAGATAGAGCCCCTCACTGACTCTCTTCAAGAGAAATCTTGATGAGTGGATGGGAGATCGTAAGTTTACCCCAGGGGTCACATCTGTGTCACTACTAGACAGAGGCACAGTAAACTAATTCTATTATATAAGGGGACCTTCACTGTGTCACTACTAGACAGAGGCACAGTATTCTAAATCTATTCTGTGCATTTTGTACTATTTCATGGGGTGGCGAAAGCCACATCACTATGGCTAGGCTTACAAATGCCCCAGGGCAGATAGCCTAGTACTAAACTATGAAACTATGAAATGCTTTATACAATGTTACTATGTGCTAATCATCCCTTAAGAAGTATTTCTTAACAATAAACTTGTTTCATGGCTTTAGCAGTAATTTCATTAACATGCTTTGATAACGTTAAATTTGATAACGTTAATATTCCCAAATCTCTGAAGTCTGCGACTTCAGTTAAATATTTATTATGTAATGTAACGGGTTCCCTTTTAATATTCTTACAGAAGTACATAATGTTGCATTTATCTATAGTGAACTTTATTTTAATGTTACAAGCCCAAGATGATATTTCTGTCATATAAGTATTTATACTTTTGCAATCTTTGACTGAAGTGAAAACAAACACCAGCTTAGTTATTGGCATAGTTGTTCATTCAGCTATGGCTTATGTTTTTTTGCGAAAAGTTGAGAAAATTGCAAAAAGAATGTTAAATAGAAGGAGACCCAATATATATATATATATATATATATATATATATATATATATATATATATATATGTGTGTGTGTGTGTGTGTGTGTGTGTGTGTGTGTGTATATATCAACTTTTCAACTTCATTACAATAGACAAAAAGGGGAAAACATGCAACACCAGCATAGAGAATGCAATACACCGCAGTTAAATGGACTGTATAATTCATTTTTCAACCAAAAGGCCAACAATGTAACAGCTGGCAACAAAGCATAGGTGAGCTGAAGGAGATAATATAAAATTATTTTTACCTCCCTGTAGGAATAAACTAGCTGGTAAAGTGCATTACTCTAATTACAAAGTATTCCTTACCTAATGACTACATTTTATCAATAAAGTAAAAAAAAATTCCCTAGCACTCCATTCATAATGTTGCTTGTGTTAGGAAGTACTTTCTGGTCTCTTTTATTTTTTACCTGACCCTTTGTGCATTGCTTTGTGCCTCTCTGCACTTACATTTTGAAGCTTTCCATCCCATTTCATTATTTAATGTTGTGTTCTTGTCCCCTCCCTGCATGTTCTGTGCATGTTGCATTTCTATGGCAAAAGCTCTGTGCATCCCCCTTATTATCAAATTGCCTTGTCTGCCCTTTTTTTACATAGCATTAAGACTGTTGGGTGATAAATGGTAACAATGTACCCATAAGCAACCAACTGTTGCCTTAAATGGTCTCTACATCTCCATGCTTTTCTTCTTTCTTTGTAGAGTGGGTGGGGGTGGGGTAATCCTCCCTGAAAGTGATGATGCCCTCCTGGCAGTCCACTGCTCTGTGGTACCTGCTGTACTGAACAATCAATTCTTTCAGTGAAGTGGATTCTGGCACCATCAGTGCATGTTGTAGGGTGTACTGCATTGGCAAACATGCTCCTAACTCTGGATACATGCAATCTAAAGTGACAGATCTGAGTGTTAGCACATAGTTTTTTTAAACCTTATTAACTCTATCTGCCATGTCCAATTGCAGGACTGAGCTTGAATATCCTATTATGTATCTTATTAGCATGTATCAACTTGTTCTCCGGGTCATTCACTTTATCAGCTAGTAAATTATCCAGCGTCTCCCTAATACTCTTCACATCAGTCTCTATGAATCTTACTGCATTAGTAGTAAGACTGAACATGCTCCTCCAGTCTGCCTTCAAGTTTATTAACTCCCTCCTGCAGAATGATTGCAGATGTATGAAAGGCATCTGCTTCACAAATTAGAAGATACAACCTTTTGGACACGATGAACATTTTATCATCTGGGCTTGCTTCTTTAAATCTTTGAAGGAGTTGATAGTTATTAGGCTCATTTGCATTTTCCTGAGGTAGGTTTATTGCAAATTGACAAAAATGTTATTGTTATTTTAAGCTTATTGGTGGGGAACTGTGAGAAAATTAGAAAGCCCTTCTTCCATGGGATAGCTATGCCTATCCAAGAAGACTTTCACTGTGATGGAATGAATTTCCTAACCTATATAATTTAGCTTCACCAGCCCAACAAATTTCCCTCCTAATCTTCATTAGACAATATTATTTTTACCCACAGTTCCCATCCAAATGTATGCTTCCCAGAATATGAGGACTGATGAGGTGCTAAAGCTTTCTAAATGATATTGGTAGAATACAACCTCGTCTTCCACCGTAACGGTTGAGTTGGTTTATTCTCTTTATGAAGAAACTTAGTAGCTTACCCCCTCATCCATTTCCCTGCCTTAGATAGCACTCAGTTGCAAGAATTACCATCAGTTTCATCTTTCTAGGGTGGTCCACACACTGTTTAGATATGGAAGTAGTTCAATGTAGCAAATTTACCCAGCATGTGGCCCTGCATGGATCCAGTTCTCCTGCCACAGCTATGTATTTCTACGGTTACCTGTGGGAAGCCCAAATTCTATCCCATTGCTAAACCAAAAATGCCAGCTGGGGAACTTTCCCAACTTTACCAAGGCCTTGTTGTCCTCCAGAGTCCTAAAGTTTATTCTCCCTACAAAGTTAAAAATTAAAAAAGAAGATCTGTCATGACCAAACATTGATCTTTGTGATTTCCTAGATTTGGGATGTGAACAGACATAAGTGGACACATTCATATGAGGTTAGCTACCACAAGACCTCCAGTACCTGGGGGAAACATCATTTTCTGATGAAAAACTCCAGGTTTCTTTCAACCTCAGATAAAATTTTAAACTTTTTTCCAGTAATAAATTTACCTGCAGGCAAATGAATCAGTATGGGAGATTCCCCCAAAGAAAAAGAAATGTATTTACATAGTCATAATTTTGACTTCCTTTATTCTCCTGGAGGCAAAAGAACAGATGTGAGAGATTCCTACAAAGAAAACAAATGTTTTTACACAGTCATTATTTTTTCTGCCATTATTTTGGCTAGGAAGGGGAGCTTAAATGGTTTTCACCTATCTAGTTGTCTTTCATGTAATTCAGTTAAATGGGCCCACTTCAGTTTGATTAGTTTTCACTTGTTCTCAGCATATTTAATCCCCATACCTGTGACACCACATGATATGGCCATATTGGAAGAGACTGGCTTTTCATTATACCTGCCTCTTTAAGAAGGAAGAGGTAAGACTTGGAGTTTATGCTCAGCCTATTGAGAGACACAAAGTGATTCAATGAAGTTACTGTGATATCTAGGCCCTTGTGAGACATATGGGACAGTTACAAGAAAACCAATTAGCCACCAGGGGATCTAAGGTTCCAATTATAACAAACAATTGTCGATTTGGAAGCAAACCATCATATGCAAGACTTCTAACCATAATAGAAAAGGTAAACATAAGGGAAGGTGCCCCTGTTTTAGTCTTGTCTCTTGTTGAGTATGACAGAAAATGTATCCCTCAATATTAAGTTGGTATATAATATTTGCTACCAGGTCAAACATTTCCATCAGTCCAACTTCCTGACAGAACACCTCCCCCCCAGGAACTTCTATTCTATGTTGTCCAAACCTTTACAGAAATCCATAAAGATGTCCATATTTGGCTGTGTTTTAGCCAAAGCCAACTGACATATGTTGGCCCAGAGTCTGACTAATTTAGATCTTTCATCCCTCCTTGTAACAGCGCCTTTCTGTAAAGGGTATATAAGAGTGGATAAAAAATACTTGAGCTGTAATGATAACATATTGGTGTGGATTTTATCATCTAGGTACATCAGGGAGACAGACAAGTATCTACTGGGATCTGCATAGGGCTTACCTTCCTTTCACAGTAAAATGATTGACTCACTCCTTTAAAGAGGGTTCACTGGGTCTGAACTTAGTAAAGCTCCAGTAGTATATGGGATATGGAGATATCTGAAGTCTGTAAAGAAATCAGCAAGTAAACTTTTAGATACACAGCTTTACCCTTTAGGAATAAGAATATATCTCTAATGATATTTGATAAAGGTTCAGATGAAGTCAGTGGCACTAAACCTATGGAAGGAGGCTATTGTTGCTTTTTGTTTTTATAAGTTTACTTTTTATAACAAGCTCATTTTGCAAGTTTCATTAATATAAAGATATGCATTTATTCAACTTTTATTTAGCTACTTAAGTTAACTTGAGGAGGACTACAGCTGTCATTTGCCTTATTGTTCCATTTGGATTATAAATACTAAGATTGTAGTATAATTTAAGTACTTTAAAATACTCCCAGCAGTTCGTTATGGTCTGTAGTTACCCTTCCTTGCAAGCCTTCAGTGCTCAAAATAGTTTATAACTTTTTTTAATTCCTTTAGAATATATACTAGAAGGCTTTTAGAAGCTATCCTCCATATCTGATCAAATATTCTGTACCAATCCCATCTGTCCTGCATGTCCTGCAATTTTACAGCATTGCATTGTTTCCTCAATGCATCAATATTCCTTTGTAAATCCACCCTGCTATAACCAGTTATGTTGTATTTGGAATCTGCTTTCTGGAGCTTTGTCTATAAACTATCAGAGCATGTGTCCCACCATTACAGGACCATCAAGGATTTATACCCTATTATTTTATTTGTTGTTTGAAATCTTCCCAATATATTTCAAAAATGATGCCTGTTCTCTGCATGAGGAATGAATGACAAATCCAGCCCTCATTGCCATTAGTGTCTCCAACATGCTTGAGAAATAACAGGCCTAACCACCATTGTCTGACTAAGAGCTTAGTTCCAAAGTCTGACATACTAAGGGAAACTGAGCTGTGGTCAAATAAATAAGATGGGTGAAGCTCTTATTCTCTCACAGATGCCTAAAACTGGACTCATCAATCAGAAATCCAAGATACTTGCTAGTCTAGTTGTTGCACTAAGATGGATATAACCTGCCCCTTCTGCATTCATAAATTGTAAACTTCTGATAAGATGAAAAAAAGTTCAGAAATCCGAGGAAATCTTACACTGCCTTTCAAGAGGCAATCTCACCAAGGATCTTGAACTGCATTAAAAGCTCTCTCTCTCTTAGGTATCATCAGAGTTTGCATATTTGTTATACTCTGTAGTGATCATCATTTCATTTAGGAGCTGAGCAGCATCCTGATTAAGTCCATGAACAATAACCAGCTAAAGGTTCATTTGTTGTGTGACAACATTGATTCTGGCCCACCTACACTGCTGGACTATCTCCCTAACTAAGTATTTCAATACCTCTTTTGGCTGAAAAGAAACAACTAGTAGGGACATTTTGTTTTGCATAGCATGTCTGTCTGCACATCCTCCCATGTCAAATGGTTTAACATTTCCCTGCTTTTGTGACCTACAACCAAACTGCTGATGTTCCATACTACTTGTTTCACTATAGATGTTAACAGCCTACAAGAGTTAATGCAGAGCTTAGACTACTGACTGGCTCAGCACAGTAGAGCTGACCTTTAGTTAAAGTGATATCTCTGGCTAAAGGTAACTAGCGACAAACATATAACCAGGTTAACTATTCTCTCCTTGCAAGCAAAGAACAGATATCTCAATAACAATTTAAAATAGGTACAACTTGGATGGACTTTCCAAGATGTCTGCACACTGATCAACAGATTAATTTCACCTCTCACAGTATGAAAAAAGTCACTAATAGATAGCCAACAATTTTGCCATTTTTAGTAAAATTCAGTTACTGGCTGGTAAGATGGATGTCAGCAAAGAAAACATTAAGAGAGCTTAAATGAAAAGCATCTACAAAAGGTGAAGATGAAACGCTGACTTGGAAGAAAACTACAGTTGTTCAGCAAAAAGCAGTTCAAATGCCAGCTTTACTACAAAAGATTAGTAATTAGGAGGAATAAATAAATCAAATGTGCTCAGAGACGATTAAAATAAATTACACACTGAAGAAGTATATCATCTCAAATAAAAGTATGGGAAAATGAAGAAGCTTTAAACAGCTAATTAGATGAACTGATCAAACTGCAAAAAAACAGAGGCTGAAAAGAAATGTTGGCTGAGATGACACTACTCAAGAAGAGCTACTTCAAAAACTGGTAGAGTTAGCAGACAGAGCATGCAGAGAAAACTTGAGATTTTCTGCAGTATCAGAGAAACTGGAAATAACAGACTATATTAATTTTATGAAAACACAAATAAGCAGCTGAACTGGTATTCTACAGCAGGATTTGTTAACTTAAAGGGCACATTATGTGTATGCTCCAAAGGAGCCAAGACATGTATTCGTAAAGATGCAATCATACCAGCAGAAACAGATGATCCTGACAAAACTGTGGCAGAAGGGCAAAGGATTAAAAATTTGTCCCAGTGCAATGCTTGTGGGAAAATGATTACTTACTATACAGAAAAGAAGCAAATTAATCCCAACAATCTAGGAATGTTATGAAGCAAGCAAGTCAAATAGAAGTCACTGGAAACATGAGCAACTGGTAATGAAGTGGCTTATTGGACTCAATTTTTAAATCGCTAGTTTTAGTTTTTAGTTTTAGTTTTAGTCCAACATATCCCCCAATCATCTGACTCACTCTCAAATTGGATTAACCTTTATACATCCTATTCCAAATCAGTGTCATCATGTCACACACCCCACCCCACCTTCACTTTTCACTACTCTCATAGTAATATCAACACTCTCCACCTGCCTTTCCATTCTCTCCATTTCTACCTCCTACCACTTTTACCCAGCCAATTTAATAACCCAATACCCCCACCACACCCTATCCCACTCCATACCCCCCAAAAATATTATCATATCACCTGCTATGTATAACCCATCCTTCACTGACCTTACCACCCCTACATTCTATGTCACACAACCTAAGAAACAACCAAGTCTCAGGTTCAACTCCCTAGTAGAACTATACCTAAAAACTATCACCATTGTTGCAACACAGCTACTACTAGCAGGGGACATCAACCCCCAACCCCGGTCCAACACCAGCCACAAGTAACTGTCAACCTCCATTCAACCATCAACCTGCAGACCTACTAATACTCAGCTTACACATCTGCAGTATCATGAATAAAACTGAAGAACTTCATGTCACTAACTGCTTATATAACCCTGACATTTTGCTCCTTACTGAGACCTGGCTTAAGCCACATGTTAAGGACAACTCCATAACCCCACCTAGATATAACATTCTTAGATCTGATAGAATAGGCAAAAGAGGAGGCGCGGTGTTGCCCTCCTCTATAAAACTAACCTAAATATCCATCTCCTACAGAAAGAATCTCTTGATTTCAATAATGCAGAAACTCTATTTACAAAACTCCTCATTAATCAGCACAAGCATCTAAACATACTTGGTATTTACCTACCCCCAGGGAACAACCTATCCATCCTGGAGTCAGTACTCCACTGGGCTTCCCACTCCTTCCCCCAAGAAACTATCTTGCTAGGTAACGTCAATATTGACTGAAACTCTATCCACTTTCCCACACCAACTAACTACCTTAATTTATATAACTTCACCCAACTTATACATACACCCAGCTGCATTGACAAAACCTCAAAAAAGGAATCCATATTAGACTGGATCCTTACAAACACCCCTAATACTGCTCATTAGTGCGGTACAATAGCCAACTCTCTAAGTGACCACATTCCAACTTTCTTTCTTTGACACAAACTCAAAACTAATAACTCTCTGTCTCTACATCACACCCGCACCCAAAAAACTTCCTCACTAACCAATTCTTGGATGGCTTATATGCATGCAACTGGACCCCCATTAAAATCCTTCTACTAAACCAGGCAGTTGAATATTTCAACTCCACAATTCTAAATATCCTAAACCACCTAGCCCCACTTCAAACAATTAGGATTCATAGTAACCCAGCCCCCTGGCTACAAAAATCCACAAGGTCCCTACTAAAAGAAAGGGATAAGGCCTGGAATACGTGGCACCATCTCAAAACCACTACAACTAGGCAAACTTTCCCTGAACTTCGCAACAAGGTAAAAAAACAAATTAGAAATGACAAACAAAACCACTAGCTTTCTCTACAAATGAAACACAGATCTAACCCTCAAACATTTTGGGCAGCAGTGAACAATATCCTCTAACTCAGCTGAACTTCTACCCCCTCACCCAATTTAGAAGGATCAAACTCTGATATAGCTTCCAATTTCAACATCTGTTTTACCTCCCCTATACTTCACCTTATTAACATTACTAATCCCACTGACCTACCACAATCCCCTAAGGACCAGACAATAAATACCCCCTTCTCACTCAAACCAGTCCCAACATCAACCATCCTGAAGCTCTTATCCAAACTCACACCCACCACAATTGGTTCAGACAACCTCCCAGCTGATTACATTCAAATTGCATCTCAGGCCATAGCCTACCCCATTTCTTTATTGATAAATAGATCCATTATTGAACACACTATTCCATCTTTGTGGAAAATGTCCTACATCATTACTCTCCACAAAGGTGGCCCCTCTACTGACCTCAATAACTATCAAACTATCACAATCCTGTCACCCCTATCAAAGATTCTAGGAAGATGTGCCCACTACCAACTACTTACCCACCTTCTCACCAATAACATATTATCCAAAACTCAACATGGTTTTCGACCATCACACAGCACCACCACTGCCTTGATCAATTTCCCCAACACTATAAATACATAGAAATCAAGGCAGACTAGTCTCTGCCATCTTCCTAGACCTATCCAATGCATACAACACAGTTTCCCACAATAAACTCTTAACTAACCTCTCTGAGCTTAACATAGACAACCCCACCCTGTTCTGGTTTAAAAGTTATCTAAATAACCACCTTCAGTCAGTTAAATGGCATGATTCCCTATCCCCACCTCTCTCAGTATCACTAGGCATTCCCCAGGGTTCTATTCTCAGCCCCCTTCCCTTCAACATTTTTACAAACCAACTTCACTTAGCTACCACAAAAGCTGAAATACTTCATTACGCTGATGACACAACCCCAATCTGCTCTGCATCTAATCTCCAGAATCTCCAACAAAAAGCCCAGGAATCCTTCACAGAGATAGAAAACTGGTTAAATAAATCACAACTGATACTGAACCCAAACAAAACCCAACTCATACTATTCCATCCAACAAAGACTATTGAGGAATCCACCTTCACTATATTCTCAGGAAAAAGGACCCACACCTCTCCAGTCCCAGAGGCCAAATTACTAGGGATTACAATTGACCAACAACTAAGATTCAGCAAAAATATATATTTGTAACTGTCTCCAAAGTGCACAAAAAGCTAGGAACCCCATACTGCTGCAAAAAGTACCTTACTTCCGAATCTAGAACTGCTATAGCCAGAACTCACCTCTTAGCTACCTTACTTTATGCATGTCCAGTACTAACAAATCTAAATAAGACCAATCTAAACAAACTATCTACATGTTACCACAAAATCGCCAGATTTGCTACCAATGCCAAATCTCATTCCCACCACTGTCAATCCCTACTTACTTTTTCCACCAAATCAACCTAGCACACCAAATATTATACTATCCAGAAAAAACCCTGCCCTATCTGGACTACTAAACTTCTATACTTCAAATAGACATTTACGCTTCACCAATAAAGCCCTAATAGAAAAAATCCAATGTAGAAATAGCTCTGGGGAATTCCTCTTCACTAACAAAGCCGAGGTACCAGAATCATCAGTAAAGTGTGGATACTCATTCTCTTCAGTGTCTCCAGTGTTTTTTTGCAAACAGTTTCTTTGTTGGTGTTTTTATTGATAACACTGGGAATAGTCTTTCTCCTTACACTAGACTACAAATTAAAACACCCACTTTCAAAAGATTACAGAAAACATACCTTCTCACCAACCAATTGTGCAACTGCAATGGCCCACCTTAAACCCTCACTATACAGCAGCTGGACTGCTTCCTTATGCCTCCTGTTCTTAGTGACATGCTCAACATTGCTCACTCTCTCTAACTTCTTGTGAATGCTATTAAATTCTTACTTGTAAATATGTAATAATTATACTTATTTTCTTCCATTGTTGCCTTACACTAAGCTCAATGTAATCTACTTGTCATGTATCTCCTGAGTTCTAACATCTCCTTTCAGAATTGTTATACCTTTGTAGTATGATGTTAACTGATTTGACATTCATAATCTCTGTAACTTGCTAGGATTATCTCTAAATGCTGTAATGATGTTAACTGATTCTACATTCATAATCTCTGTAACTTGTTACGATTATCTCTAAATGCTGTAATGACGTTAACTGATTCTACATTCGTAATCTCTGTAACTTGTTACGATTATGTCTAAATGCTGTAATGATGTTAACTGATTCTACATTCGTAATCTCTGTAACTTGTTACTATTATCTCTAAATGCTGTAACTACTGTACTTGTGCAGCTTTTCTCCCTGGGCCTCTGCTGAAAATGCACACCAGCTGTCCAGTCAGACACTCCCAGTAAACAAATGTCAAATAAATAAATAAATAGTAAAAACTTTTGCCTTAAACAAGGCTTCTTCTGGCATATCAAACAAAAGTACAAAACATACCATCTAACACTTATATAATTTCAAAGTGGGTCACATGATAAAAATCGGGCTTGTTTGTGTTGCTCTTTCAATAAAGGCTTTACAGATACATAAACATTCAAACTAGGCAAAATATGTGCCCCTAAGCATAAAATCCAATTAACTTCTTCCTTTTCAGTATAATCATTAATATTACCCCCACATATATTATTGTCAACTACTCTTAGAATTGAAAATTTAAAACTATGTCCAAAGCCATTTTCTCTAATGTGTTTATATAGTGCATTTGTAACTATTTCTCTTTTAATCTCAGACAGGTGGTTGCAGATAATCTTTTAACCTCTGGTTCATTTTATCCACATAAAATGCTTGACATGCAACACATCTAGCTGGATAGACAACATTTCTAGTTTCACAATTACCATATGCATTTATTCTAAAGGTCTTGTTAGTATGTGGATGAGTAAAGTATTTATCACAACAAATGAAACTACAGAAAGTACATCTGCCACATTCAGAGGTACCATTCTTAATTGGTCTTGCTAGATATAGGTGTCTGCTCTTTATAAAATAACAACTGCTTCAAACTTCAATTATTCTTATAACCGAGGCATGATCTCTCATCAGCTGTTCTGGTATATCATGTAGGATGCGCCAGTATTTCTCAGTGATTTTCTTAACACTGGCAGTATTTTGATTATATATTAACATGTGTCTAATTTTACCCTGTGAACATTTATTACTTAGTACCTCTTGGCTAGCTTCTGAGAACAGTGGCTTAGCTGTGGTAGATCTACACCTTTTAACATCCTCACAAATCTCTAGTACTTTCCACTTATTATAAACTCTATTAATAAACTTTACAGCAGTGTTATGTAATTACAACTGCATGTTCTCATCAATCATGTTCAGCCTTGCAACTCTATAAAGTTGATTCCTAACTATGTTGTCAAACATAAACTGCGGGTGCATACTGTCACGATGTAAATATTCATTTCTCTTAGCTGGTTTTCTATATAAATGAGTATTTAAAATATTGTTGATGTCTCTAAACACTGTTATATCCAGAAAGTCAATACTGTGAGTTGATATGATTTTTTTAAAACATAAAAAGGAATATGTGGAGGATAAATATTCATAAAATGGGTCTACTGATCTACATCAAAAGAACACTTCTTCGAAATAGAGCAGGACACCCACACTTTTGCTGAAGTCTAGTTCCCAGGTGACCCAAAAGAAAAAAAACACTAAAACATGTTTTTGCCGAGGTGCAAGCCCCCCTGCACCCCCCACACCCCCCTACTTAAATACCAACTCCAAGATTACACTACAGTGGGGAATTGGGAATATTCCCATTCCACGCTGTAGTGTGACTGCCTAAGTCAATGTTCGAAGTTTCACTACTTCGAACAAGTGGACTCAGTGAAGTGGGTTCAAAGAAGTGAAACTTCGAACATCTCCACGGATCCCCATAAAACATATTAAAACTATCAACACAACCTCACCATATTAAAAACAAATAAACCACAAATTTACAGTAAAAAATAACATTCTTTGCAAAACCATTATCTG
This sequence comes from Protopterus annectens, assembly GCF_019279795.1. Lineage (NCBI taxonomy): Eukaryota > Metazoa > Chordata > Ceratodontiformes > Protopteridae > Protopterus > Protopterus annectens. Next base: position 1,857,035,495 of record NC_056725.1, read on the forward strand.
TGGATAGAATAAAATTATCTTCCCATATAAACATAACAATATTTGCATAACTGTTAGCAATGGGAGTGCCTATTGCTACTCCTCTCTTTTGGACATAAAGTTGTTTTTGAAATAAAAATATATTATTCGACAAAACCATACATAATAAGTCACATAGCAGATTAATATACTGTTGAGGATATTCAGTAAAATCTAACAAACATTCTTTCATTTAAGAAACTACATTGTCATTAGGTATTACAGTGAATCCACATATAAAAATACAATCACTAAAATTTGCATTCTTAGACCAATCATATAGTTGCTTCAAAAAATCATTTATGCCCTTAATGATTGCCCCAGTCTTTTCAAAGCCCACTCGTATTTGGCTTTCTAAACACTTGGATTTGGGTTCAGTTACCCACCCTCTAGCAGATACTATAGGTCTAAGTGGAGCCATAGTAATAGAGTTATGCAGCTTAGGAAGTCCATAAATAAATGAAATGATGGGTTTGTTCACCATTAAATAATCAAATGTATCCTTATCTATTCTGTTTTGCTCAAATAATTTCTTTATAATGTTTAACACATTAGTTATAATGACATTACAGTCATGCTTTGTAATTTTAGTATAGTCAGCACTATTTAACGACATATTCATGGATCCAGTATAAAAACTAATGTCTAAAACAACTACCACTCCACCTAATTTCTTCATTACTAATCAGTTTACTAATGGCACTTTGCTCAATTCTAGTTAAATTTAAATAACATCTTCATATTTTGATTATTGTATAACTTCTAACTCATAAATGTCTTTTCCCACAGCCCTTTCAAACACTTGAATTAAATTATTACTTTGTAGAATAAATAGGCTTTATTTATTTAATAAATGTATTTATTTATGGAATAAATGGGATTCTGTTATTGCAGTTAAGGATATCTGGAAGGAGACTAAGCAAAGGTAATACAAAAAAAATATAAACTGGAAGCTCCTGTTTATGGATATGGATAGCAAGATACAACCAGTGAAAATGTCTCATTAGTTTTATATACAGGTCAGGCATATTTTTATCAACCAGAAGAAAAGTTGTGGAGACTAATTAATAAAGATTTGAATGATTTTATTGAGGGGAGAGGGCAAGGGTCAAGTGAAATAAGTTGATTCTTCCAATAGAACAAAGTGGTTTAGGATTACCTGATTTGAAAGAATATTTTAGAACTACACACTTAAAGCTCTTATACATAACTCAAGCAGAACTCTACAATTCCAAGTGGAAAGGAATAATGGTGAAGTGTGTGGGGTTCAAGAAATAAGGGGAGGCTGGGATTTTGTAAGCAGATTCTTAAGGAGAATAACAGCAGCCATACAGAATTTTATATTCATAAATTAGCAGATAGCATTCTAAGAACTAAGCCAACATAAGACTGGGGAAAGGAGATTCTACTGATAGGGTTGACTGCAATTAGGGGTACAGATAATAGGCAAGAGGGGGCTGGGATTTTCTAGAAAAACTGTCAAAGGAACCAAAGTATAGGGAGCAAATAACTAGAGAAGGATTAGTAATAGAATGGGGAAGAGGCAAAGAACACATTTGGACTGCAGGCTACAGACTGCCTTCTGTATCAGGGTTTAATACTGGAATATAGGCAAAGAGAAAGGGATAGGGGAATCCTAAGTGAAAGATCTGCCCTGGTAGAGTTTTTAGTTGACTCTAGATCAGAAGCTGCTGTTAAAAAGGATAATTAGTAGGGCATGTAAAATATTGCATGATAACTGTAGGAATCAATCAGAAGGTTAGAAAAGATTGGGAAGAGAGACTGGATAAGTAATTCACAAAGAAACAATGGAAGGACATATGTATGGCTCCGAAATATGCATCAAAATCTAGAAGAATTATGAGTTTTGCTTGGATGTGTTTGCATAAGTATTTTTTATTCCCCAAGCAGACTGCAAAAATTTTTTCCTCAGGTAGATGGTAAATGTTGCAGGTGTGATGGGGAAGAAAAAGATAGATAGGAACATATGTTTTGCTAGTGTAATGAGTTGGCAGACTTTGAAAATTCCCTACAGAGTACTCTCTGAGCCATTTTCAATGGAGACCTGGAGAAAAAAGCTCCACAATAAAACAAACAAAACACAATATGAAAACATCCACAATAAAATGAACAATAACATAATGAAGGCATAGCACAGTAAATACTTAATGTTCACAGTACACACCAACATAACATACTATACACAATGCCTAATATAACATACTATACCTAACATGTATTGCAGTACAATAAATAATATGAACAGTGCAATAAGATAGGAGGGATGCAGTTGATAGTTGAGAGCCAGTGTACAGTATTACTGTAATATTGAGGATGTGGTAGATTAAACAAGAAAATATCATGAAGATTTAACCATAAGTAGGAGGGGAATATAATAGGCAGTACCAGCAGTCTAGTTAAGTAGGAGTTAAAATATATAAAAAGATTGTCTAAGAGGAATAAGATAGGGTATCAAATAAGAGAGAGTCAGGTTTGGGAAATGAAGTTTTGGCACATGTGCACAGCCAGAGAGAGAAGAGGTATTGTCTCAGGGAATTTTAAAAAAAGAGCTGGATTGCTAGTGCACCTGATTGATCATGGGAGGGTATTCCACAGTTTTGAGATAATAAAAGAGTAGAGCAGCTGACCTGCTGAGAGGTGTGGTTTTTTTTCAACATTCAAGAGTAATTGGTTTTCAGATCGGAGAGGTCTATTTGGATGGCAGACAGTAAGTAGAGAGTTGAGGGCAGGGTTGTTTGATGGTTTGTAAATAAGTTTGTGTGCAGTGGTTAATAAATATGTATGGCAGTGTGGGAGCTCTAGCCACTTTAGTTCGTGTAATGAGAAACAATGGTGAGATGAGAATTTAGAGTTGGTTACAAATTTTGACATGTTACTGTAGCATGTGTCTAGTTTGGATTTCAGAGAGGACTGGATATTGGTAAGGAGGGGGTCCATATAGAAGAGATGGTAGCAGAAAAGAGGAGGCTAGAGAGAGTTTGGAGGATCCATTTATTTCTGGAATTTCTTTTACTTTATGCTGATTCTCCGGTATCAGTAATGTAACTGAAGTATGTAATCTGTTTGCAACCATCTGCAAATCATCAATTGAGCTAGTGAAAGCCTCAGCCCTTAGAGAGTAGTTTTCTTATATTGAAAAGTAGCTAGATGGTAGCCCTCATAGCATTTGCTTCACTCTTTCTTGTTTGATTTTTCACTGTTGGGATAGGCATTTCCATTTGCCTATTGCAATAAGGACAGTGTGGATTGGGATACTATACGTCTTAAATCCCACTCATGCACATCTTATGAGTTCCAGACTTGTGTAAAATGGACTGTTGTTAGAAATTATATCCTGTCTGTAGAATATGAAATTTAAAGCAAGTATCACTTGAACTTGATATATCTGTTAGCTTGATTATATCATGGATTTGGGAGTAATAATCCATACAAAGCAGATACATGAATTCATTAAATCAGAACAAATCTGCACTCACTCCATTCCACAGAAAATCTGGAACTGGGTATGATCACATGCCATCTAATGGATTACTGTTACCGTATTCACTGTGGATGGCAAGACTATGGACTACTTGTTCTGTTTAAGTTGATTTCCTGGTCGCAATATTTTATATCTTGCACTTTACTTGCCTTTTACTATTTCCAGATGTGATTCTTGTATCCTGTCAAGCATTTATTTTCTCAGCTGATTGTGAGACATTATTTTGTCAGCTTTAATATATTACAGCCACTTATGTGTCCAGGCCTACTGATGCATCAAATATTGCTTGTTCATATGTCCACCAATAATCCAAAATGATGCTACATGCAAAATATTAAATGATCTCCTATTAAAGCTTGCAGAATGGCAAACACAATCGCATTGATATTTGACCTCTGCCTAGTGCAGGTAAACGTTAATTGTTGTTCATATAACATTTCTTTATATTTTCAGATGTCATGCTTTTCTAAATATCGTGGCAACCAAATAGTACAGACAGAACTGTTTAAGCTCATATGAAAGCTCTCAGTTGGATGATTACTCCCACTTCCATGATACAATCAATATGAACAATATGTGTGTAATTAGAGTGGTTGCTGAGAGGATCTATATAAACAACTCGAAACATAAAATAAGGGACAATGTTAATGTCAACACATATACGTCAAACACAACAATACCTGAAACATGGATATGTCAAACTGCAAAATATCGAAATTCCATAGTTGGCCAACATGGGGTGCCTGGCTTGCTTGTAAAGAACTAAACTAAATAAACTGACACCTAACCATGTGACATAAAATATATGTTTAATAACATAAAAAAACTCCCAATGATGATATACACTATTAATCACACAAGTAAAATGACACTAAAGGAGCTAGCTGTGATGTGCTAGTCATTGCAAGGTATGACAGAATGTCTAACGCACAGCTGTCAGTTGTGGTATGTGACTTTTACAGTGTGAGTGCAACATATTACAAGTAAAACAAATATTTTATTCTGTGTATTCGTTACTTAGTATTTCAGAACTAAATTATTTTATAATGACTTAGTTGATTTACAATTTGTCAACATGTAATTTCGAACATACCATTATTTCATTATTATATTCGTTTGTGATTGCAATTATGTCGGTACTGTTGGCGTGACATCATACGCAACATAAGCACAATTTGGCCAACTATGACAGTTCGACATTTGTTTTTCCGACATTTATGTGCCTCGCAATTACTGGTCTTTGATGCATATGTGTCAATATTTCCGTTGTTAATCATTTTATCTTTTGAGTTTGTAATATAGACCCTTGCTGGGATACTGTAAGATGTTTACAAAATATTAACAAACTTAATAGTTACCGTATTTACTGTGACTTACTGCATCCAGATTAAGACCTAGAATCTAAAGGAAACTATCACTACAAAATAGTTTATAATGAAGAGTTTATCATTTACCCTTCTTTAGTAATTCTGTGGTTCCAGAGATACGAACACTTGTTTGAAATTTGAGGACATAATTTGATTCTATCAAAAAGCTTAGACACTCCCTATTGCAAGTTAAAGTGCAAACTCCCAGAGCTCCATTGGAGGAAATGAGTTAAACATAAGCACTGGATGCTACTTATTTTATTCTCGAAAGAAAGATAAATGTGAATATCTTTCCTTAGTTGTGAATTTTGATCAGACCATCCCTTCACTGTAACATCTTTCAGTAATTGTATTTCTATGTTGGTATTAGTATATCAAGGAAAGTGTTTTATTTTTTCTTCTACCATAGATAATTGAAGTATTATGCAAACAATCTGTAGTTCTTGCTCTAGCAATTCTTCAGGCTTCTTTGATAAACATGTCCTGCTCAGTGTATCTGTTATGTGCTGTAACCTGTCTGGTCTGTAAACCACTTTCAGATCATACTTCTGTAGATGAAGAAACATCCTCTGCAATTTCAGGAGTATCTTGTACTAAGACTTTCTGCATATGCTTTACAAGAGTTTATTAGCCATTCCCAGCTTGCCTTCTTTACCTTAGACATCTTTATGTAATTTCTCATATCTGTACTCAGTTGCTAACATTTCCCTTTCTGAATATATCTCTTTTGTGTATGTGTAAATGGCCTTGATCCATAGAAAACTGGCCTGTTCTCTTCAGGAATCATAGCATCTATTGCAATACAACTGATTTATATACATAATACTATTTTAATATCAGAGCATTAGCAATTAGTTTATTGAGCATTTTAAAACACTTATTATGTTCATGCCTCCATTCTCAGGCTACATCTTGCTCTAACATCTTTCATAGATACATAGCTATTTCAGACATATCTCATAGAGCATTTGCAACAAACTGCATACTTTCTAGAAACCTTTATAAATACATGCATATTTTTTTCACTTGGCATTTGCACAGCTATTGAATTTTTTTCTTGGTATGTTTTCATGCTTTCTGACATGAGAATATGACTCGTGCTTCAAACTTGTCACTCTGAGTTTTCATTTGCTCTCATTTGGCTGTAAAGCATGATGTGTCAGTCTGTCAGCCTGTTCAACAACTGTATCAGTCTTTTATTGTACTCTTATAGTGTCTTACCCCATAAAATGTGTCATCAATTAAATTTACATTACATTTATAACCTTCAAGCTGTTGGAGAATAGTACCTTGGAAGACCTCTGCCATTCTCAAAATAGCAAAATGGGACTCCAAGGAACCTGTACCATCTTAATGGCATGATAAATGAATATAGTTTTAGAGTATGCTTCATCTGATATCATCTACCAGAAGTCCTCACTTATACGTGCTACAGAGAAAACTTACCATTTGATATTGTTAAGGCTACTTCAACTGTGAGAAATTGATAATGCTCTTTGTTAATCACTCTTTTCAGGTTTTGTGTATTAATGCAAATGTTACGCTTCTCTTTCTTTACAACAGTGACTATGCTGTTTTCTGATTCTTTAGACTCTAATTGCTCCTTAATGAGACTTTCAATTCTCCCTGCTCAGCTTACTTTTGAGTGGTACAAGTACTTGTCTAGAAGCAAGAATCACTCACGCTGCATCAGGATTTATTTGTATATGATATGCTTCTGCTAAATTCATACAGGTAAGCCCATAAACAAACAAGGATAGTCCTACAGGGTATCATCGCTATGGTTCTGCACAACATCTATAATGTCTCTGAGACAGTGAGATTGATGTTGCACACATGCGACCTTTGCTTTTGCACTATGAATTCTTTTTACCATTCCTTGATTCTCACAAACCACATGACTCTAATTATTGTGAGAATTCACTTTTAGTGTAACAGTTAGAAAAGTAGGATTAAATCTTTATTCTTGTGCCAATACATTAGTTGTTTGTGACCCAATGGTGCTGTCTAAAAAAAGTTAACAACATATACATGGTTATCTATTGAGTGTTGTTGTTATGCTAAAGTTTTGAAAATATTATCTGACATGACATTACACTCTGTATCAGTCTCTAATTTAAAATCTGCACTTTTCTAATTCTTAGACCTTCTTTCTAGCAATTTGCTTTACACACCAGTCTCACCCTTTCTGATGCATTTTCAGATTTTACATTTTCAAGTCTTTTCACTTCGATGGTATAAGTAAATAGTATATATTGATTTTTTTCTGTTCAATGGTATTGAGTTTCTTTTGAACAAACATATGACAAACTGTCCTATTCTAGCACCGATTTTTCAGGACTGGTTAAGGGATGAATGGTGCTTCTTATTATCATTACAGCCATACCCAACATATGCTAGAATTAAAGTCATTTTTATGTGTTCTCTGGACTCCACATTTATGGCACAGTCAATTGCCACAACTCTTCCTTTTTCATATCTATTCATTTGACAACACATCATGCCTTTACTTGTCATGTTGGCCTTGCTTAATTGACTAACATTTCATTTTATATACCTCCTTTTTTATAAAGACAGATTGGTATCATTTAGTAATCTGACTCTTGTTTCATTATTTTACCACAAATTAATCTTGCTATTATTAGACATCCCATTATATTCAGTCTCTGGCTGCATTCGTCATCTGAGTAACCTATGCATCCTTACAATCTATATAGGATTATGTGCTCTTGTAACCAGCAAATGTTTAAAAAATGGCAATATCTTTTTAGACTGGAATACTTACAGATTTTATTTCTCTGTACCCGGGATTCATTAAACTTCATGCAGGAAGGTTTGTGTCCGTGTAGAACAGCAGTGCGCCTTGCATATGCATGAAGGCGCTCTGCTGTTTAACCCACATGGACACAAACTGTGTACAAGTGCAGGGGGCATTTCTGACCAGTCCATGGATACTAAACATGCCCCCTGTGCTCAGAAAGTGCCATATAGCACTTTCTAAACCGTACTGGCATAATATTAGAGCATAGCTCTAATATGCCAGTATCTCAGTGTCCGTGGACACTGAAATGTAAAATAGATTATTTTAGTGTCCGCGGACACTGAAATAAAAACAGCCAGAGGAAAGCAATACAGCATCTGTGACATACCCCCTGTATTGCTAAAGTGACGTATGGCACTTCTGCATCCTGCAGAAGCAGGAAATGTGTGCAAATGCACACATATATACCTCTCAACCGTACAGATTTTCTCAGAATGTCCAGAGTTCTGCCTCATATTTTTGGTCCACTTTTCATAAAATTATGTTTTTCTGGCAAATTAGTGGACAATCATTAAAGATTGAAGATGAAAAATAATGAGAGGCATTTGAGTTTCAGAAATTATACCCTTTAGAAAATTCATGCCAATGCAAAGCCTGTTATTCTATTAAGTTTCTAAGTTGGCAAGAGCAATATTTAAAAATTGTCCCTATTTTGGGGCCTTTGTCCCACTTTTATTTATGGCTATGTCCAGATTTCTTGTTCTAAGAGATGAGAGGTATGCAGACATAACAGGGGATAAATCCCTCAAACGTAAATAAGCACAATCATAGCCCCACAAAAACAAGAAAGTCCATAGAGAACATGTCATGCATCAGCTTGAAACACGCACAGAATCCTGAAAACCCAATCACTGCCATTATGTCACAAATACAGTCCCAAGTAGTTGTCAGAACACCACAATACACACCCATATAACCTAAAAAAATAATAATAATATATCCTTGTTTATAATGCCCTAAGGAATGTTTAAGTGTAGCTAAGTGGATGTGTACATTACAGCGTAAACATCCCATAGGAGCTAAATGAAAATAGGCAAGTACAATTTCTAAGCCAAGGTACTGTAGTGGTTAGAGTTGTAGTTTTACATATAGGCATTCACAGTTCAAGTCCCAAAACAGGTAACTTATTTTCTCATGTGAAAGTAGTGTTAAAATTATTTTAGTAAAGTTAAATTATGTAGCAACTATTATTTTGTCAATCAGGGTAGTGTAGCAGTTCCAAAAGTGAGATGTCAGTGTAGAAAAGATGTGAAACCCCCATATAAACACACATGCCCCATACAGTATAGTCACACAAGAATATAATGTATGCTAAAAAGGACCGTAGCTCACTGCAAATGCTTACTTTCAAAAAAATCACTTTTAATAGAAAACAAATAAAAATGAAATGTGTGTTGCTCCCCCCTGTATAATGCATTTTTAAAAAAGTCAAGATCCAGTGGGAATGCTCAATCAATTAACCTTCTCATGAATAAAACATAATTTTGTTTTCTATTAAAAGTGATTTTTTGAAAGTAAGCATTTGCAGTGAGCTACAGTCCTTTTTAGAGTATATTTGGTATATATTTTTGGTTATTTGGTCGTATATATGCTTGCAACTTGGCATTTAAGACTATAATGTAGTGAAAGCACATAGGGGGAATGTCATGGAAAGTAAATGTAAAATTATAATGTCTATGTAAATATTTATTTTATATTATACAATGACTGGGCATTAACATACAAAAATGAGTATGCTAATTGGCCAGTCCAAACAGAGTATCCGTTGTAAATTCGAGAGTATACTAATGGAAAAAGGTCCGGTTGCCTGGACTTTCTCCATTTGTATATCTCCTGGTTTTATTTTTTTGGCTGCAGAGATAGCAACAGAGAAATGAAGATCTCTGTTGCTTTTTTAACATACCTTGGTATGTGTTACAAGTTGAAGAACTCATATAACATAGCAAGATATCATAAAAAAAATGCAATGGAGATCTTCCTTTCAACAGAGAAAGGAAGATTTCTGTTGCTTTTTAAATATATTTCACTATGTTATACAAGTTCTTCAACTCGTATAACATACTGAGATATGTTAAAAGCAACAATGGAGATCTCCCTATCTCCACTGCTACCTATGCACAGCATTGATGTACTACATAAGTGTAGGAACATGTCTCTTATGCATGCGCAGTACATCAGAAATGCAACCCAGGATACCGGAAAACCATGGAAGGGCAGCACGGAGGCATGATACACTGACATTATATAAGAAAGGTAAGTATTGTTTTTCTTAAATAATGTCATTGTATAATAGCAATAACCCATGGCTGGGTGTCGGCAATGCTGGATTTACCCTCAGCTGGCTTTGTTTGGTCACTTGGGCTTCGCCCTTGTGACCAAACCACAACAACCGTGGGTAAAACCAGCATTACTACTCACACGCAGCTGTGGGTTATTGCTTAAATATAACATTATAAGTATAATATGCTTAAAAATGCCTTAATCAGTCTGTATCCATCAGAGCTTGTTCTGCCCAACAACAAAATAATCAGCCCTGCCAAGTCTCGAATCCAGGATGCTGTCCTCTACAATCTCAGGAAAATGCCACTATACCATGTGAGCTCTAGCAAAGTGTAGTGCTTTAACAAACATATCCTGCATTCAGGTCATTTAACATTAATAAAGAAAACAGCAGTCCCAAGTGTTGAATCCATGACCTTGAACACTAGAATCACAGGAATGTACCACTACACCATCTGAACTAGTGAAATTAATGTTGGATTTTCAAACATCTTATGCAACAGAGGCATACAACATTAGGGAGAAGGCTTTGTGGAACCTTTTCTGCATTGTATATGGACCCACACACACACACACACACACACACACGTATATATATATATATATATATATATATATATATATATATATATATATGTCTGATGAAACATATAAGTGGAAAATTAGAGTCATAATATAGATATACATATATAAAAATATAAAGGAAGGAAAATAATATATAAACAAGCAGTGGAGTTATACCTCAGAACCATTCCTCTCAACCTGCTAGTGCAAAGAACCTGTACAAAGGCTGTAAAGTGGAGGGCGGATGGGCCACATATATGGACATATTGCAAAAATCGCTGATACAAATGAAAATGCGTTACAGCAACAGTATGTGTTTCAGCAGACAATCATTGAATGATATGAGGATGGAAACTGAAATGTCATGTCATTTATTTACTGACATAAGTCCTTGGATCATCACCATGATTTACCAGACAAATAGAAATACATTGTGGAACGGAACAAAAGTCTGCTCCAAACATCTGGACATTCTGTGAAAATTCTGGCAGTGGAGAGGTATGCTCCGAACCCATTAGTCCAATGAATCTGGACCAAGCCTGACAAAGTGGAGGGACAAAGGCCTGAACATAGGGACATGTCTAAAATACGTCAGTAGATAAGCTGAGAAGTTCATGCAGTAACAATGTATGTCCTAACATATATTGACTGAAATATTACAATTCCGGGACTCAGTTGCTTTTCATTAGTTACTGACCTGAATCCCCACATCATCCCATTGATGTGTCATGCATGCATAACAGTCATGGGGACCAGACCAAAGATATCGCCCAGGCAATTGGACATCCTATGAATATGTGGACATAACACATTAGGGAAAGTACACTGAGCTACGAAGCAATGTCCAAACTACAATCAGACTGACATAACACTACCCAGGTCCAGCTCTGGGACTGTACACGTGCATTAGCAAATATAACAGGCACTACAGGGATGTGACACTAGTGGAAAACAGACACTGGTGTGCAAGTGCATACTCCCAAACAAGTGTACCACATTCACAGTGACATACCAGTAAGCAAACTGAACACAACAGTATAATACTGTGTGAGCAACCACATACCGTTTGCCACTCACACATTACCCCTACATATACTGCCCCAAGTCACGGTGTACTGGGAATCCTGAGGGGTTACAGAACATGTCACAGTCAGCCCCCACAAGCATACAGACCTGATAGACTGCCAGCAGCTGTAGTAGCATGCAGAGTCGGATAGGTAAAGGATGTATGGCACTCACATTTGCTATTCTCCCTACCCAGCCCAACAAACATATACACACAACACTGCTACACAATCTTGGCAGTCTGTTCACAATGGCCAGACATACATAACTCATATGTACAGATTTCCAAAGAATTACCAGGGTGTGGACCCATAACCCTGGCCACTGCTGCATACCATGGCCAGGAGTCTTCCAGGTCATTGGCATGATAACTGGAGTGTAGTTGGTAATTAATGATATACCATACCTTTGCACCTCATAGTGCAGGACATCTGGACAATGCATGGCATACTTGTAGGACATGGGACTAGAAAGAGGGACATATCACACATAATGGTATTACAAACTGAAACAGTAGCTGGTGTTTCACATGTTGTTGTAAGAGAGCATCCTTGAAGGATATGATTCAGGAACACCAATGGATGTTAACAGTTACTAACTACAATCCTCACATTATCTTACCAACCCCACAAAGACAGATGTTGTTTGTGGAACAGACCAAGCATTATAGGCAAACATCTGGCCAGTCTGTGGACAACATGACAGTCGGGAGGTATGTCAGAGGCATATCACTCTCAGATGTCAAGTCATCCAGTAAATGCATGTCCAGACAAACCCTGTCAATGTAGCAACCCTCCATGTGTATAACAGCACTAATGACATACAATCTGTACCAAAATCTGGAGCTTTGTCCCCATGTTGGTGAGCTGTGCCCACATGTCCTGTCCTGTGAGGTATTTCCACCTACTACCTGTGAAGCTGTAGCCCCCACACCTCTGTAATGTCCCCCGCACAGGCAAGGGAAATGACCAAGGCCCACATGAAGGGTATCCCATATGTTGGAACTAGCAGCTGTGTCCAGGCCCACAACACAATACTATGTGGGCACCTACATAGTTTTATGGCCTCAGCAATACCCAACATGACAACTTCAACCCCCCCCCCCCAAGGTAGGCTGAATGCCTGTGGTGGACAGCAGCAATACACAAACCACAGACTTTGTCCCTATATTGGCTGTACAGGATAAATCAGGAGCATGCACTAACTTGGCATCAAGTTAGCCTTTGTCTGATCAAGCATATAAGGCCACAGGTGGAGTACTGTAAGGCTACCTATGAGTATAAATTGTACACATCCACCAAGGCTAATCACAAGGCCATCTTCACATATGTCTGCAATCTATGAGACAACAAACCAACCCACCCTGTAATGGTGGCCAATCAGACCACACACACACAGCATAGCTATAGCCAATCTGCTGCAGATGTTTAGGGCAGACACCACCTGCTGGCTCAGCATCACTATAGGTGGATATGTACAGCACCCACACCCCTCCCCTCATTACCAGTGAGCAGGTACATACTGCCTACTGAAAGGCAACAAACGTAAGTATCCACTGGACCTGATAATATCCTTGTCTGCATCATACATGAACTCAGGCATGTTGTCCAAGCTCCATTACACACTGTAGTCACACCAAGCATTGGCATCATCCACACCCCATCCACATGAAAGATGGCCAGTGTCATCCCTCTACACAGACATGAATGAGGAGTACAGGATTATGGAATCAACTAGCCCTCATTGGGGGGAATATGACACTCCAGGACCAGCAGTGCAATGCAAGCAGATACAGTGCTGAAACATTAGAGGGGTATGGTGTGGTTGCGAGTGGTCGCTACTGGTATGCAATGTAGCTGTGCAGGTTCTGTACATACTATTGCCAAATGTATGAGGTCCTGTGATGTGTCCCCCTTTTTCATGTCTTCCAGGTGCACTGTTGCATCAGCAAAGGTCAGCCTTCTCAGTGATTGAGACAAATATAATCATAGAAGCCATACTACAGAACCATGCCATAATGTTTGGCTGGAGCCAGCAACATCTGCAGGAGAGGACGGGCCTGTGGGATGACCTTGTCCACAGGGTAAATGATGTTGGCCTGCACGCATGTACATACGAGCAGGTCCGGCATTGTGAAAGTGACCTCATACGCCATGCCTGGCAAAGGCTGCTGCAGTGGCCATGAACTGCCCAGCCACAGGTGTGGGTCTAGCCATGCAGCCCCACTAACAACCACCGAGGAGCTCCTCAGGTACCTTGGGGCACCCATCCCAGTACAACATCAGTGTACAGACCCCCCACATACTGGCAGTGGGTGGCACCCATACAATGGACAAGGCAAGTGCAGGTAAGGCCCTAGTGTAGATTACTAGACTAGTGTAGCAGGCATGCTTGTAATTGTAGCGTATCTATGTGCATGTGTCAGGTCAGATTACAGTTGTGGATGGGGTTTCCTAATGCACAGATGTGCACATCTATGGTGAAGGACAGCAAATTGTGTAGTATTGGGGGTTGTGCTGTAAATGTGCAGACATGCTGCATCCATCCTGTACAGATGCCACATGTGGGTCTGCTGACAATACTTCTCTCCCACAACTACCTAGGTCCCCCCGGTCTACATGTGGGATGGCAGCCTGCAGCTAGTGAGTATGCAATTGTTCTGTTGTGGTTTGCCAATACGCCAGGCATGTGAAGGCCATGCAATGTACCATGCACACATCTGTCACTAATAGCCATATTGCTTTATGTGCATGTTCACTTGTGTTGGGATTAACTGCATTGCATCACAGTGGTCAACACACGGGCCTATCTGATGAGAATGTAACATCCCTGTAGCATATCTCATGACCTGTCAGTGCAAGACTTCTGGACAGAGACCAACAAAATGGGTGGACAAATGGCCTAAGGTAGGGACATGTGTGAAATATTACTATCATATAGTGGATATAAACAGTGTACACACCCCTTTATTTAGTGCTTTCATCAGCGGTTGGTTTATGACTTCTTCAGAATAACAGAGAACACTCATTTTAAATATATTTAAATACCCACATTGTTGTCATGTGACTGAAATCAATTAAATTAATCACCTTCAATTAAAATCAACCATCAATTAAAATCAGCATGCTGCAGCAAGGAAAATACACAATTCCCCCTTAATGGAATTGTGTTACATCACTCACACTTAAAATTCTTGTGTCATTACTTTAAGGATCTTTAAACAATTCAAGACATCTTTAACTATTATAAGCAGTATTCCCCATGCTGGAATACATATTTACATATGGAATTCCGCTTTCAGTTTTAAATAGCTAGATATAGATATAGATTCATTAAGCCCTGGGGGTTGGTGGCATTGCATCTAAGCTGCCACATAAGTTCACGAAATTCTAAGTATATTTCAGATGGACCCTCTCTGTCTTTATTACCAACCTGTTCAATGCCACTGAATCTAAAATAGTGGTCTGGGTTCTCTTTGATATGTTTAAATAATGCATTCCTGACATTGTTTTTTCTGATGTCGTATAAGTGTTGATAAATATGTTTATTGAAGCTGTCGACAGTCTTTCCTATATAAAACTTTTGGCAGCATTGACAAATAGCTATATATACCAAGCTTTTACTGGTGCAATTGAGACTTTGCTTCAAATGTACCTTCCCAAATCCCTGTATGTAAAAGGACTTGTTCTCTAAAATATAGGGGCATTGGTTACAATGCCCACATTTTCTCATCCTGCCTTTGTTCTTAATAGGCGTGTTGGTTTCTATTCGATTTTTTAGGGATTTGTCCCTCTTGTATACCACTGTCTGGCATTCACCTATCTTATTTTTAAACTGTTGTTCCATGCCAAACAATATCCAATTGTTACTTAATATGCCCTTAATTCTTCCAAACAATGGACTAAATGTTAATATCATAGAATACTGGAACGAGTCACTTTTATTATTAATAGGCATAACCTCAGATCTTATACTCCCATTGCTTAATAAATTTCCCAATAATGGTGTGAAATGACCTTTGTTTCTCTTGGTAATAATTTCCTGGAAAATGGGATCAATAAAATTTTTAGGATAACCTCGTCCCAATAACATGTATTCTAAAATCTCAATTTCTTTCAGAAAAAGGTCGTTATCACTTATCATTCTCGCCAACCTAACTCCCTGTCTCTTAACCAAAGATCTTTTTTGGTGCACTGGATGTGCACTTGAGAAATGCAAAAGGGTATTGGAGTAGGTTGGTTTCCTGTATAGAGTAGATTTAAATCTGTGGTTTTGTTTGTTCTTCGAGATGGTAATATCTAAAAAATTAATCATATCATCATTTGTTTCCATTGTAAACTCCTAAAATTGTGTACTGGAGTTTAATGAATCAAAAAATTCCTGCAGCATGTCATGAATGCCATCCCACAGGATAAGGATATCATCCAAAAAATGTCCATAAAATAGACATTTCTTGAATAATTCCATCTTGAAAACCACAGTGGTTTCCCATTCCACAAGGACAATGTTTGCAAATAGGGGCGCACATGATGCCCCCATTGCTACGCCAACCTTCTGTCTGAAATATTGCCCCTCAAAAAGTATGAACAATGCCCATACATACCCTGTCACCAGTGGCCACAGATGATGGACAGCTGGCAGGTGGTGGCATTGAGCAGGCTAGTGTGGTGACTATGGCAGGTGTGAGTGTAGACACTGGTTATAGCCAGAGTGCAGGCGAGGTCCCACACAGGTGGATGGACAGGTGTGCTTGCAGGAGGAATGCTGCTTGATGGGCCACTGTTGCAAGTGCCACAGAGGAAGTCACCAGACGCATGTTCTTGGCTGTCATGGATGCACAGGCACATAGTGAATGCCACAACACACAAATACTCAGGGTGGTGGATGCAACTCTCCCTGATTTACGTAGTGACAAGCATGACCTTGTTGAGGCCACATGTCAAAATACTGAGGTCATGAATAGACGGTGAGGTGAGACCCTGGTAATCCTCGACTGTGGCATGTCTGTGTAAGAGGATGTGGTGGGAGATGGGCATTGGCCACCTGGATGTAGGCCATTACCAACAACAGCTGAGAGTCTATGGGGCCGTGCCCCTTCACACTCTCTTAGTGGCAGTGACACCAGCACTACCGAAGGGGGGTTGGTATCCACATCACACCGGAGGAGGCCATGGCCACGTGGTCCTGTCCAGCCCTGTCAGGGGCACAGATCCAGCAGACAGCAGTCACCATCAGGAAGGGAGTACTGCATCTAGCCTTGGGCCTGGTGGTGCCAGTGATACCCCTGGCAGGATCAGTTCCCATGTCCATGTCCGGAGACAGTGACCTGGACACCCTGCCATGTATGGTACACAGCTGTCTGATGTACTCCTGTGTAGGCCAGCCACATGGCATGACTGTGTGCATACATGCACACACACATCTGTATCACCTGTAGGTCACATCCAGACACACACAGCACTTCTGCACAGCTCATCTATTGGATAACCCTCCAAACACACACACATGATGTCAACCATATGGCCAGCCTAGGCCTCTGGCAAACCCACACCACACTCCGTGCATATGATGATATCTGTGCCACATTTCTGTCATCCATACCATGCTAATATGGGTCTAATGCACAGGGTGAATATAGTACTGTGTAGTTATGTAATACTATGTAAGCTGATGTCTGCTTGCATTTGTTATGGGTACACATATAGGTGTATGTACAGTATTAGCCAGGAGGCATTATTGCTGTTAGTACCATTGACTGAATGTAGTCTGACATGCTGTATTCTGTTAGTGTTCCATGTGTCTGTGTAGCTGCAGGCTGTGGCCCTCCAGACATTCCCAAGAGGGAGTATGGCAGACTGGGAATACACCAACCATGTCATAGACAAGGTACAGGTTTATATGTACATGTACCAGGTGTGTATGCATGCAACAGTGTGTGAGGGACACTTTTGTCCTTGCATACATACCCTTTGTCACAGACAGATAGAATTCAAACATGTCAGCTCAGTGTTGTGTACTACCACAGGCTCATACATACAGAACAGGTTACTGCAGTACTGTCAGCAGGTCCCTCACAAGCATGGCCATTACATCAATTGCAACAGATTCACCTGTCAACACCTATTGGCCCTACCATTTCTTTACCGTACACTCAACCCTGATGCAGTGCATGCATGATACTGTGTATGACAGGTCTGTGATATGTATTCCTGAGTCCACCATGTGGAACAGGGAGATAAAATGGTATATCCTTTGCATACACACACAGTAAGGACTGACACACAGCATATGCACACAGTAACATAAACACAATTGGCAATACACAGATTAGTAAACCTGCATTTCCACCATTATGTACTGTACTACTACATACACATAACATGCCCCACATAGGTTATGTGCATGGGACATAACACACTACCTCTTACAACACATAATGTTATCAATGCCTCCACAGATGGTGAGATAACCCACCAGACATAGGATGTGGAGACATGTAGTGCTCCTGAAAGCCTGGACAAGTGATAGTGTAGCAGAAGTTGCATCAGCATGATGTTTCAGGCAGGTATAATGCATGATGCTGACATGTGTGTCACTACCCTCACTGTGGCCAATTTGGCAACAATATCATATACACGGGCATTGTTAAGGGTCACAGACCACACATAGTTTGCCAAAAAAATAAGGTCTAAGCTTGTTTCCTGCCTTTTCTGTAACTAGTGTAGTCCAGATACAGCTTTGATGTATCCAGGACTGTTTGTAAGCATCTGAATGGTGCCAAAAAAGTTGATCTTCAATTTTCCCCTTAGATCTGCTAGTTCTCTCCTCTCCTGCACTTTTACTGGCTTATTAGTCTACCACTTTACCAGTCTTCTTGTAGCAATTATTGTAGCACACAAAAGTGCTACCAGCACTAAATGTTCTACAAGAAAACAGCTCCAGTACTTATTATTAATGTCCACCCTCCAGGCATATCTAAAGGTCAGTTTCTTGTGGTATCTCCTATTAACTTGCTGAATTTGGGCATCCTGATGCAATGTAGCAACTGCCTCATGTACACTGACAACCCTCTCCCCTTACCTCCCAACACTGAGACTTGTGAGAGATGCACTTATATATCCAAATTGGAGACCACGCACTCTCCAGCCAAGAGCGGAATAACTGGTCAAAAGGAGAAGGTCAACACTTGCACCACACCACATGGAACACATAGCCCTCCAAAACACAAACCAGCACTGCCCTCACATAAAAACACAAACCACACACCCACCTTCTCAGAGGCTCTCATTACAAATCTACCCAAACAGCAGAGTCCTCCAAGGCAGAAACGCACTCGACCATCACAACACAACACCAGTCATGAGACACATAACAGTGTGCCACTCAACAAAAGTCCCTATGGCAAAACAGCATCCCCAACACACTAGTCAAAGGTGACTCGATAGTGAGGCACACTGATGTCCCACTCACTAGGTTGAATAAGGAGAAAGTAACAGTCAGCTGCCTGTCAGGTGCCAGGATCCACCACATAACACATGCACTCAGGTCCCCTCAACAACAGGTACAAATGTAGTAGCTCTTGGATTATGTAGCCCAGGCAGGTATGACCCTAGCCCTGAGCAGCATGCTACCATCACCTAGAATAATACCACAGTACAAGCAGTAACTGATTAATTTCAACAATTGGCTAAGTTTCTGGTGTCATTTCAAGGGGATACAGTGTTTGTCTGCCTGGGATGACATGATTGACAGACCTCGATACTTTACCAGAGATGGCCTGCATCTGTCACCCTTGGGCTTCCAGATACTGGCCAAGGTTCTTGCCACCCCTTTAGTGCCTTTATAGGCTGTGTTCCAAAGACCAAATTACCACCATGATAGCTACAAACAAATGCAGTCTGAGGGTCATGCTACTCAATGCTAGAAGTGTAAATCTTATTATGCACTCACTCAAAACACCCCTTAAAATGGAGAACATTGACATTTGTGCTGTAACAGAGACCTGGTTCAAAGCAGCAGAAAGCACCCCTGCACTACCAGGATATAACTCATTCCACACCTTTCGGCCCAAGAACTTGGACTGAAGCTCCAAAGGCAGTGGTGTTTCCATATTCATAAAGGATGTGCACACCTCCAGACTGGTAACTCAACATAATGCATCAGAGATACTTCAGGTGCAGCTAACATTGGGTAAGACAGCGATTTGGGTCATAGCCTGCTATAGGTCCCCAAACATGTCCCAACATTCACACTCCATGTTCCTAAGCACACTGGAGAATATTAGGGACCAACCTAACACTCTCATATTGGGCGACTTCAACTACCCCTCCATTAACTGGGAAAACTACTCATGTAACAATACACTTGCCCAATGTTTTGTGGAATTTATTAATTTCAATGACCTGCACTAGCTCGTTCATACCCCAACTAGAGGTAGCAACATCCCTGACCTGGTCATTACTAGCATGGGTGACTGTTACTCTGCACCAATAGTCAACTCCTCCCTGGTTAGATCTGACCACAAACTAATCACCTTGGAACCCCCCCCCCCCGCAAAGGTAACCACCATGAAAAACTTCTCCAAAGCTAACCTTGGGCTCCTAAAACAGAAGTGGCTAACTTCACGGTACCCATGTAAATGAAGAATAGTTGCATGACCACCAGATCATACACCAATGCACTGTACGAGCATGCACATAAATGCAGGGATCCTGCCATACCCAATAGAACCAAGATGCTCTCCTCCAAAAAAGGAAGCCAATCTGGTGGTCCCCTGCCATGAAAAACTCTACAACAGAAAAAAAGAAACTGATGTGGAATAAAGTGAAGTCCCAAGACTGGAAACACTCTCTTATCAGCCTCAAAAAAAGGTTGAGATGCCTCACCAAATCCTCTACAGCTATCTATGAAAACAGAAGATAGTAAAGACAGCCACAAGTCCTTCTATAGTTATGTAAAGAATCTCCACGACAATACCCAGATTTGCTGTAAGCTATTGCACAATGGTACCTCCTATGCCAAGCCAACAGATATTGCCAATATACTGGCCAACAGATTCAGTACCAACTTTACCCCTGTCTCCCCCAAAAAAGAACCAATCACAATACCAGTAGATTGCCAGGCACCCAGTATTACTACTGCCCAGGTTAAAACAACACTGTTCAAGGCCAAGAATACAACTTCTATGGGACATCCCTGGCTGTGTTCTAAATGAACTACAGAGTGAACTGGCACCACACCTGTGTGCCCTGTTCAATGACAGCCACACCTCAGGCTCTGTTCCTACCAAATGGTGCACTGCTATAGTCATCCCTCTCCACAAAGGAGGAGTGACTACAGACCCTGGGAACTATCTCCCCATTAGCCTGACAAGTCTGATATGCAAAGCTATGGATTGCATCATCATGGACCTAATAAACAAGGATATAGGGAATCTCTAAACTCTGGATCCCACACAATTTGGTTTTGTGAAGGGTAGATCATGCCTGCTTAACCTGGTCGACTTCTCTGAGTCAGTCACCAGAGCTGTGGATGATGGCAAGGTGGTTCATACAGCCTACCTTAATATGGCTGAGGCCTTTGATACCATTCCCCATGCAGGAATCATAGAAAAACTACTAAGCTAGGCATCAACCCCGATATCACTAGGTGGGTTGCAAACTGGCTCACATATAGAACCCACAGCATGAAAGTAGCTGCTCCTAGTCAGACTGCCAACCAGTCATGAGTGGAGTCCCACAGGGTTCGGTCCTGGGTCCTCCCCTGTTTAGTATCTATTTCTCTGATGTCCAGGCAAACATGAAGGGACTCTGTTTGACAAAATTCGCACATGATTGCAAGTTGGGAGCTATTATTAACTCCCCAAGTGATGCTGACATCCTGAGACCAATGACTGGTGCCAGAACCATGGCCTTAAGCTCAATGCCAAAAAATGTGTCGTCAGCCCCTTTGGAAAAAACTTGGTTCCCATAAATTACCACATTGATGGTAGTCCACTGAACACAGAAGGTGTTTTAACAGATCTGGGAACACAGGTTGACAGCAACCTCTCTTTTGACCACCACATTGCCATTGTGGTCAGAAAGTCCTTCTATGTGAAACATCTCATTACTAAGAAATAGGTCATTGTCTCCCTCGACTCTTCCCCATTAGGACAGTCATCATGTACAATGCCCCATTTGGCATGTACATCACTAGACACCTGCAACAACTGGGGAGGCTGCAAATGTGCCTCACAAAGATGATCCTGGGCCTTAAACAGTTGTCCTATATGGACAGACTCAAACAACTCCAACCATTCTCTGTCTCATATCACCTACTTAGAGGAGATCTCTGCTTGACTTACAAAGCCATGTGTGACCCAGCTCTGTTAGAAATACTGCATCTAAAGAAATCCCAATCCCTCCACACCACATGCTCCACAGACCTCAACCTCATTACCACAATCAACAGAACATGCTGGAGGAACAGGTTCATAACTCAGAGACTGCACATGCTATGGAATAGACTTCCCATACATGTCAAACAGTGCACCTCACTGGCTCTCTTCAAGAGAAATCTTGCCGAATGGATGAGAAATAGAAAACTCACCCCAGGGATAACTCCACTGGCTCTACTCAACAGAAGCACTGGGAACTAATGTCGGGTGGCATGATGCCAGCATAATCCTATGGGCTAGACTTGTAAAGGTTCAAGGTCCATTAGCCTAGTACACACCTATGAAGCTATGAATCTGAAAAATGATATTCCATAGACATATATACAGGGGACTGGTATGGCCTGCACAATGGTTTAACATGCTGCATGTGAGGCAGATGCCGTTACCATGCTTTATAAAGTAATTCCATCAGGAGGTGGTAAACAGGGGTAGGTGGTACACCACTCAAAATGGTATCAGCCAAACAGGATATCATCTTCACCCAAAGAGACACACACACAGTTGCCAGTAATGAGATTAGAACCCCTACCTATCGAGTTATTTCTATTATAGTGTTACACAGTTATCAGATGTGCCATGGAGCTTGCATAATTTCTCCTAGTCCCAAGGTACTTCTAAGGTGAACGACATCAGCAGGCCTAGTAAAGTAGGGTGATGGGACATTTACAGGGTGTTACACAAATCACAGTCTTTGATTGTCACACACACACAAACACACACACAAACAGTTGCCAGTATTGAGATCAGATCTCCTGCCTATGTAGTTATCTCTACTATAGTCTTATGCAGTTATCAGACAAGTCATGGGACTTATACAATTTCATCTACGCTAAAGGTACTTGTAAGGTGAATGACATCAACGGGACTAGTAAATTAGGGTGAGGAAAAGATTAGAACTCCTGCCTATCTAGTTATTTCTACTATAGTACTATGCAGTTATCAGACATGCCACAGGGTTTATACAATTTCATCTACTCCAAAGGTACTTGTAAGGTGAATGACATCAACAGGACTAGTAAATTATGGTGAGGGAAAATTGTAACACACACAAACTTGCCAGTATTGAGATTAGAACTCCTACAGTGTTACACAGTTATCACACACACACTTGCCAGTATTGAGGTTAGAACTCCTATAGTGTTATGCAGTTATCACATGCACACACGCACACACACACACACACACACACACACACACACACACACACACACACACACACACACACACACACACACACACACACACACTTGCCAGTATTGGGATTAGAACTTCTGCCTTTCTAGTTATTTGCACTACAGTGTTACATAGTTACCGCATACACTACAGAGCTTACTAGACTAACAACTGGCTAAAGGTGCTGATAACTGCACAGCTGAGGTAAAGTATTACAGGTGGCAGAAAGTCTGCCTTCAGTTTTTCCCTTAGATCTTGCTAGTTCTTTCTCTCTTGCACTTCAAATAACATAATAGCTTTGCCCTTCAACAGGTTATTGTATCAATAAGTGTAGCACACCTGGGAGCCATCAGCAGTAATCGTTCCTCACAGAATTAGCCCCAGTACTTAGTAGTCATAACCACCACCCCCTGGCATGATTGAAATGCAGTTGTCTGTGCTTTCACCCATTAACCCGGTGCACTTGGCCATTCTGAGGCACTGTTGCAACTGTCTCATGTACACAGACACCCCTCTTCTCTAAACTCCAAACGCTCAGACTTGTGAGAGTTACTCCTATATCACCAAATCTGGAAATATGCACTCTCCAGAGAAGACTGGAATAGTTGGTCAAGAGAATATTGTAAACACCTGCACCACACCATGTGGAACACATAGCTAACCACAACACTGACTATCACAGCCCTGACATACACTCACAAACCACGCACCCACCTTCACAGAGGCACTTAATGGACATTTGCACCACCAGCACAGACCAGCAAGACAGACACCCTCTTGGCCACCACAACACAGCATATGCCAAAGGAGACATATGTCACCTACACAGTGTGCCCCTCAACCTAAGCCCCTAAGGTTAACCACCTTGCCCAATACAGTAATCATGGGTGACTCAATACTGAGGCATACAGATCTCTGACTCACTAGATTGATTGTGGAAAAGGTAACAGCCAGCTGTCTATCACATGCCAGCATCCAGCACATGACACACCCAGTCAGGTCACTCCACAACAACTACAAGTAAAACTCTGTCATCATCCGTGTGGGTGTAAATGACCTCAGATGCACCTCCCTGGACTACATGACAAGATACATGGTTGAGCTCTCGGATTATGTGGCTCAGGCAGGTATGACAGTAGCCCTGAGCAGTATGCTACCATCACCCAGAATAATGCTGCAGTACTATCAACAAATGATTGACTTCAACATCGGCTTACATGTTGCTTGTAATTCTCAAGGAATCCAGTCTATCTCTGCTTATGATGACATGATTGACAGACCTCAATGTCTTTCCATAGATGGCCTGCATCTGTCACCCTCCAGGTACTGGCTAAGTTTCTTTCCACCTCTATAGTGCCTTTTTAGGCAGTGTTCCAAATCACATTACCACCATAACAGCTAGACATGAATGCAATCTGAGAGTCATGTTGCTCAACAGTAGGCATCTAACTCTCAAGATGCAGTCACTCAAAGCACTTGTCAGAATGGAGAACATTGACAGTTGTGCGGTAACGGAGAGCTGGTTTACAGCAGCAGACAGCAGCCATGTACTAACAGGCTATGACACATTCCACAGCTGTCAGCCCCAAAACATGAACCTCAGCTCCACATGTGGGCGTGTTTCCATATTCATAACAGATATGCACACCTCCAGACTAGTATCCTAGCATAATGCATCTGAGATACTTCAGGTACAACTGACTTTGGGTAATAGTGCAATCCAGGTCATAGCCTGCTATGGGTCTACATTTATTTATTTATTCCAGTTTGATGACCAGGGAGGTCCACATTTGGCTCAGGGAGCCCGTTTTCAGTGGAGGACCAGGGAGAAAAGCTCCACAGTACATAGAAAATACAAAGAATACAAACAAAGTATAATGAATAGAGTTACAAAATACATATTAAATTTCAACTTAGAGACATGAGTTGTTCATTGGGCACATAGATTCTAAAATATTTGTGGTAGCAGTAAGGAGATTATTACCAGAGTGGGGAGAATAGCAGTGTAAAAATAAACTATTTACAATATATACATTTGTGATATTGTTAGATTAGTTAACAATCAGAGTGAGCCCAGGAATTCAGGAAATTCAGGATGGAGGAGAGTTACTAGTAGGCTAGGTGGGGAGAATGCAGTTGCATTTCCAATTAGGGGAAAGGTAGGAATGTAGCTGAGATTTAAAGTGGTCAAAGTTTTCAGATGTCCTTAGTGAAGGAGGGAGAGAATTCCATTTTTGGCTAAGGAAAAAGATAGGAGAAGCTTTCCAGCAGGACGGTTAGGTTTGTGGACAGTGATCAGATTTTGGTGAGCAGATCTTAGTGTTCTGTGCAGGGTGTATGGCTGTAGGATGTTAGTTAGTGCAGGGAATTTAGTAGGATTAAATATTAGCCACATCCATGTCCCTAAACTGTCAATCCATATTCATCAACACCATGGCATTTATCAAGGTCCATCCCAGCACTGACATAGTAGGATACTTCAAGTACCCCTCTGTCAACTGGGAAAAGTAGTCCAGTACCAATAGACTGGCCGAACGTTTCCTAAGATTCATCAGTTCTGATGCCCTGGACTGGCTCATATTGACCCCCAGTAGAGAATGCAACAACCTTGACCTGTGTTGATTACTTACATATTGGGGCCATTGCTTGACCTGGTCAGATCCAAACATGATGTAATCACCATGGCAATCCACATCTCACCCACACCCCCCCTTTACAAAGGTAACCACCTTGAAAAAACTCTCCAAAGCTGACTTTGGAGTCATAAATATGGGGTGGATGACTTCACTGCACCCATGCCAATGGAAAATAGCTGCATTACTGTTGACCCATACACAAATGCACTGTACAAACATGTACAAGAATGTATGGTACTAGCCATAGCCAACAGAACCAAGATGCTGTCCTCCAAACACTGGAAGCCAATGTGATGGTCCCCTGCCATTACTAAAGTGTACAACAGAAGGAAGGCTCTGTTGCAGAAAAAGGTGGTGTCCCAAGACTGTTAAACCCCCTTATTAGCCTCAACAACAACGTGAGATCCTTCATGGAATCATCTACAACCAGCTATGAAGGCAAAATTGCAGCAGACACTGACAACAATCACAAAAGCCTTTGATAGTTATACCAACAACCTCCACAGCAATACCCACAAGTGCTGTGACTTATTGCACAATGCTAAACCCTATCACGAGCCAACAAGTATTGGCAACAGTCTTGCCAACACATTCAGTGCCAGCTTTACCCCTCACTTCCCCCTAAGGGAACAATCACAATGGCACATGAAAGCCAGATACCCAGCATTACTGCAGCCCAGGTTAGACCTGCATTGTCCACAGGCAAGAATATAGCATCCATGGGACCCAAACATATCTGTGACTGTGTTCTACTTTATTTTATTTTATTTTTATTTTACATTTGTTGACCGGGCTAGTCTGGCTGGATACATGTCCATTTTCAGCAGAGGCCCGAGGAGAAAAGCTCCACTAAAATACTAAGTACATTACATAAAAAATCATTACTCTTAGGAAATAGCATTAAATTGGGAGTCATAAGAACACACAGAGCGAAGGATAATTTCAAAGAGAAACAAATTTACAATATGCAGTTCATTACATGTCAAACAATTTTACTTAACATATACTTAGTTAGATTAGATGAGTAAAAGGAGGAGAAATGAGACTGGTAGTGCATAAGAAGAGTGAAGGGGAAAAATAGAGAAGAGAAAAGGTTAGTCTGGTGTACTGCAGGAACAAAGCCAATGATTTAGATAGTAAAGTTTAATTTTCTGTTTGAATTGTGGCAGGGATTGAGTCAAAGTTATGTCACTAGGTAAAAGATTCCAAGTTTTACCTATAGTGTTAGTGAATAGGGAAACACCTGCTGCATTGTTTACCTTTATTGATTTTGTCATGAGTTTACTAGAGGAGCGAAGTGAGTTCAGATTGCTGTAAGGGGTTAGAAGTTGAGAGAGTATTGGGGTGTTGTCAGGTAGGTGTAATATGTTGTGGGCTATAGTGAGTTGAGGAATTATTAGGTAGTTTTGAAATTCAAGCCAGCCGAGATGTTTTAGGTTTATACAATGGTGGGTCCTAAATGGGTTACTAGTGGCGAGCTATGTTGTTATAGCAAGTTACAAGTTTGTTTAGATTGATTTTCTTAAGGTTTGTGTAAATGGGGGAAGCGTAAAGGAGAGTAGATAGGAGATGAGATTGTGCAATTTTAATTCTGGTAGCTGGGGTTAGAAAAGGTTTGATGCGATAAAGGGATCCAATTTTTCTGTTTACAATCTTGATGGTGTTGTTAATGTGCTGATCGAAGGAAAGATTGTTGTCAATGGTTATTCCTAAGAGTTTAGTAGTTGGATCAGGTGAGATGATAATGCCATCATTTGAGGAAATGGTAAAGTTTAATGGGGGAGATCGAGAGGTGGGTAGAAGAGGAGGAGTTTAGTTTTTTTGGCATTTAGTAGGAGAAACCGTCTAGAAAACCAAGTTTCTACTGTGTTAAAGGTATTTTGGGTCACTGAGCTCAGTTCAGTAGAGGAGGGTGCTGAGCAGATAAGGGTAGAATCATCTGCATATTGTATGCAGGTAGCTTGTGGGATAGCAGCCTGAAGATCGTTAATAAAGAGGGAGAACAGAAGTGGACCCAGAATGGAGCCCTGGGGAACTCCGATGGAAATAGGTAGGAGTGATGAGATATGGTTTTCCCATATTACTGCTTGTTGTCTGTTGTTAAGATAAGATTTAAACCAGTCAGTGGCTAGTTTATCACAAGATAGGGATTCAAGAATGTTGATTAAGAGAGAGTGGTTGACCATGTCGAAAGCTTTCGAGAGATCAATGAAAAGAGCAGAAGAGAGAGTATTGTTGTTTCGATTTTTGTTGATAATATCTACAAAGGATAGAAGGGCAGTGGTGGTACTGTGGTGGGGTCTGAAACCATGCTGGCAGTTTGCTATTATGTTGTGACGAGAGAGATAGTGTACAAGTTGCTGATGAATACATTTTTCCATAATTTTTGCTAGGGGTGAGAGAAGGGCAATTGGTCTATAGTTTGAAAGGTCAAGGGAGTTACCACCTTTGTGCAGTGGGATAATGTAGGAGACTTTCCAGATATCAGGGATGGTTCCTTCTTGGATAGTTCTGTTGATAAGTAAGGTTATAGGATAAGCAATTTCTTTGGCAGCTTTCTGAAGGAAAAGAGAAGGGAGTTTGTTAGCAGAAGGGGTGCAGGGTTTCAGTTTATGAATGAGTTTGTAGATGAAAGAGGTAGATACAGGTTTTAGAGAGAAGTTGAAAAGGGAGCTAGTTTTGTTAGTTGGTATATGAGAGTTATTAGGGTTCATTTGTTTGGCTAGGGATTGAATAGTTTCAGAGAAAAAAGAGTTGAAGGCATTAGCAGTCTGGAGAGGGGTGTCTGGGTCAGAATTTTGAGGGGAAGGAGTTTTAGCAGTTCCTGGGGAAAGATGTCTATTTACAGATGACCAAAACTGTTTAGAGTTGTTAATATGAGTTTCCTGAAGTTTACAGTAGAAGTTTTTCTTGTCAGAGAGTATTGCTTTTTTTGCTAGATTTCTAAGCTGGCGGAAATTAATTAAGTCAGGGTTTAGTCTATCGCATCTCCATTTTGTCCATGCTGAGTTTCTAGCATGCATAAGTTTTTTAGTATTGGTTGTCAGCCATGGGGCAGATTTGGTCTTTACTCTAATAGAGCGTTCTGGGGCATGTTTATCAAGTATTGATAAGAATGTAGTATTAAAGAATAGTACTGCTTCCTCCAGGGGAAGTGATTTTAAGCAATTCCAATTACATGCTCTCAGTTCAGTTTTAAAAAGGTCTATGTTAAAGTGCTTGACAGATCGAATTAGTCTTGTATTTGGGAGGTTAACATATTCTGATTTTTGTCTAGTGATGTAGGTTAGGCAGTGGTCGCTGATGTCATCAGGCATAGTCCCTACTTTATATTGTTTGTTAGCTTTATTTGTGAGTATCCAGTCCAGTATACTCTCTCTCTTACTGGGCTTATTGACTCTTGTAGTTGAGGTAATAGTTTGTGAGAAACCATGTAGGTTAATATGAGAGGAGGGATTGTCAGCATTAATAGTGTTCCAGTCTATGTTTACGTCACCGAGAATTATGGTTTCTTGGGGGTAGGTGGTAGAAACCCAACTTAGAAAGTCTTCTAATATTGGAATGTTGTTGCTTGGGGGAAGATACAAAGAAATAATGTAAATGGATTTTTTGTTATTAAGTTGGAGTTTAACAATGATGGATTCTATTTTGCTGTTTTGGTTTGGGTATGCTGGTTGAGTGGAGATGTTCAGTTGATTTTTGAACAGTATTGCTACTCCACCACCCTTACATTTTAAGCGGTCATGTCTTAGTATGTTATAACCTTGAGGTATAATCTCTGAGTCTTTTGTGCCTGGGTTTAGCCAGGTTTCAGAGAGGCAGAGAATGTCAAATGAGTGGATATCTAAGAGGGCGTGGATTAAGGGTATTTTATTGTTTATGCTATGGATGTTTAGGTGTCCTATAAGGAAGTTATTATTGAGGTTAGTTAAGCAGTTTTGGGGTGGTGATGAGATGGGGCCAGGGTTGGGGTGGATGTCTCCATCTTGTAGGGTAGGATTAGCTAGTATGGTTAAATAGTTCCTCTTTTGAATTATTAGGGTTTTTGTTTTTTTGCTAGATGGTAGGGGGTAGGTGAGGTGATGTTGCCTGTGGAATTTAGATAGAAGATAACTAGGGGTGGAATTAACATTAGTGTAAGAAGTGAGAGTGAGTGTAGAAGAAGTGTGGTTTTGTGAGGAGATAAGATAGTTGTTAAGTGAAATTTCAAAAGATGTGAGATGGTATGTTGAGAGAAGGGTGGTCAACATTAATATTGAGAGTGAAGGTATAGTTAGTATATAGGGAGACATAATTTATCAATAAGAGAAGTGAGGAAGCAGAGAGGAAAGTACAAAGGGAAGAACAATAAGTGTGGTATGCAATAGAGGGGGTAGTAGATCTAGTTAAAGCAGTTGGTAAATAAGAATAGATTCTAATAGGTAGATAGAGAATGAATGGAGGAGAGGAAAGGGGATGTGTAAAGTGAGAAGTAATAGTAGTGGAGAAAGGTAAATAGAAGTGGTATGGTCATAGGGTAGAGAAAGAGAAAGGGGGAGTGGAAGGGGTGTGTTCAGGTTATGCAACAATTTGGCGGGAAGGAGAGTAATAGGGTAGGAGGGAGTTGGGGTGTGGCTAAAAGAACTATAAGTGTAGGACCCCTGGGGGTGGGTGGGAATTGGGGGTAGGGAGGGGAGCGGAGTGAGCCCGCAGGGCGAACGGAGCGGGAAGCCAAAGAAGAGTTTGAGTGGAAAACAATCAGTAAGATGCTGATAGTAAAGGTAAGTAATTCTAGGACATAAAGGAATTCTTGGAGAGTAAGGACTAAGTGGGGCAAGGCTGAGAATATCAGAGAAAGGAAAAGGGTGGAAACTACAGGAAAAGGCTAGCAGATAGTGGGAAATATAGGAATTAGAAAGTAGAATAAAAAGTAGGCAATGATAAGCAAGTTTAGTAGAAGGGAGCCACCTAGTGGACTCAGCAGGTAATTGCTACCAGGACTACTAACAGGGCTAGAGGAAGTGGAGAGAAGCAGGTAAAATAGAGTATCTAAAGGGAGCTGGTGGTCGAAGGGAAGGGGGAAGCTAAGGCCGGCTGCTGGCAGAACTTGCTTAGAGATTGACAAAAGCTGAGGGCTACAAAAGCTTACACAATGCTGAGAAACCTGGAAGAGCTGAAGGACATACTTTCTTGCGTCTTTATGGGAGGAGGCTTTTCCAAAGAATGTGAGGTTTTGTTCCCTAGTTAGGGTATGAGGCAGGAGACTGAGGTAGGGTATTCAATCCCAGACCTACAGGTGGTCACTAGGCAGAAGAGCTGAGAATAGAAGGGAGAAGAAATGGGTTATGATATAGAGCAACAAAAACTGTAAGAAAGCAAGTAAAATACAATAAATAACAACAAACCTGTAAATCATTCAGCCATGTACAATTATTCAGAAGTTGTTACTGCAGGATAACACAGATACAATTATGGTCCTGTAATTGAAATCAGAGGACACAACTACAAGAGCTGCGGTGGTCTATCTCCGCTAAATTACCATATAATAAACAGGCGGGAGTACCTATACCAACTCAGCTAGTGTTAATGGATCCACCAACCAAGTATTCATTAATGGTGGCCCAAGAAAGTTGATGAGAATCACTATTGAGGGTGGCCAAACCAAGGCAGTTCACTATATAAGCTAGGCGAGTGTCCGTATGATAATAGGGTAGGGGAAGTAGGAGTAGAACCTCCTAGGCTTGGTCTTAAGCTGGTATTGAAGTAATGACAGTGGAAAGTGTGCTACACCCGCTTAAAACTAGGCGCGGGGTAGCACGAGTTACAATAAGTTAGGGTAGGTAAGGAGCTTTGAGAGGAAACGCTGAGCATTGCAGCAGTCAGGATAAGGACATTAATACCTATTAGCTATAGAAATAGCGAAGCACATATATACTATGTTAAGCACTGTAAAGGGATGAGGAAAATAGTTGAGGCGAGTAAAACAGAATGGAGTACTGTGTTCCCCACGTGTTAAAGATGGTAGGAGTACTGGAGGGCTGAAAATAAGTAAAGAAAATAAGAGAAAACACGCTAAGGAACCTTACGCATGAAGAGTAAGGTGAGGAGAGTATGTGCGAAAGGAGCCCTTAAACTAGCATGTCGGGGAATTGGGAAGAACACGCCGCTATCCCAACAAGAGTCAGTTACACTTTAGCTAGCGTGTCGGGTAGTTTAAAAAGAACACACAGTTATACGACTCAGGGAGAATTGCTAGGGAACGCTAAAGTATCCCATAAACAAACCAGTTCAGCTGCTATTATACACATAAGCAAGGAGATGTACAAAGAGATACTTGATGTACAAAGAGACCTGGCACCACATCTGTGTAACCTGTCTGGTCACAGCCTCACCTCAGGCTTTGTCCCTTCCAAATGACGCAATGCTACAGTCATTCTTCTCCATAAAGGGTTAGCAACTACAGACCCTGGGGATTATTGGTCCATTAGCCTGATGAGTCTACAATGCACAGGTATGGACCACATCATCAGAGACCTGACTGACAAAGATATAGATAATCTCCTAACTCTGTACCCTACACAGTTTGGCTTTGTGAATGGCAGATCATGCTTACTCAACCTAGTTGACTTCTTTGAGTGAGTCACCAGGGCTGTGTATGGTGGTAAGGCACTGCATACAGCCTATCTCGATCTGGCCAAGGCTTTTGATAGCATTCTTCAGTCAGGAATTATTGATAACCTCACCAAACTAGGCATCAATCCATATATCAGTAGGTGGGTTGCAAATTCACAAACCACACAGTGTGACAGTGGCAAACTGCAAGTCAGACTGCCAAGCAGTCACAAGTGGAGTCCCACAGGAATCAGTACTGGGTAGTCTCCTGTCCAGCATCTACTTCTCAGGAGTCCAGCCCAACACAGAGAAACCCTGGATGATGAAGTTCACAGAGGACTGCAAGCTGGAAGCCATCATTAACCTCACAAGTGATGCAGACATCCTACAGAAAAGCCTCATTGAACCAATGAGTGGTGTGGAAACCATGGCCAGAAGCTTAACACCACAAAATGCATCATCATCCCCTTTGGTAAAACACTCAGTTCACAGTAAGTACCACATTGATGGGAGCCCAATGAACACTGTATGTGTTATAAGAGTTGTGGGGACACAGGTTGACAAATACTTCTCCTTCAAACACCACATTGCCACTGTGATCAGGAATTCCTTCTATGTGGCACATTGCATTACCAAGGGTTTTGCATCTAGGAAGGCAGAGGTAATCATCTCTGTCTATTCTTCCCTCATTAGACCACTCATCAAGTATTATGGTCCATTTGGAATGTACCTCACTAGACACCTGCAACAGCTGAGGAGGCCACAGAAGTACCTCACAAAGAAGTTCCTAGGCATTAAACACATGCCCTACACAGACAGACTCAGAAGACTCCAGCTATTCTCTATGTCATATCACCTACTTAAAGGCTATCTGTGCTTGAGTTACAAAGCCATGTCTGACCCAGCTCTTTTAGAAATGCAACATATGAAGACATCCTAATCCCTTCACGCCACACATTGCAGAGACTTCTACCTCATTACCACAATCAATACAACATGCTGGTGGGACAGGTCCCTCACCAAGAGACTGCACATACCCTGGAAAACACTTCCCATACATGTCATGCAGAGCACCTAGCTGACCCTGTTTTATGTTAATCTTGATGAGTGGATGGGTAATAGACAGTTCACCTCAAGTATCACTGCAGTGGGTCTACTTGATACAGGAACTGGGAAGTATTAGGGGGTGGCACAATGGCAGGGACCTTCTATAGGCTAGGCTTGTAAAGGCTCCTGAGCCATTAGCCTACTACACACTTATGAACCTATAAGAGGAATGACATCAGCAGGACTGATAAAGTAGGGCAGTTGGTGGGAAACAAATTAAAATACTTTATCCTACAGACACACTTACACGATGTGAGAGTAGAACCCCTACCTAATTAGTTATTTGTAGCATAGTGTTACACAGTTACCACATGCACTACAAAGCTTACTGAGCTGACAGCTGGACAAAGGTACTGATATGGGGAATGACATCAGCAGGACTGATAAAGTAGGGCAGTGGGTGGGAAACATATCAAAATACTTCTGCCTTCAAACATACTCATATTTGCCAGATATGAGACTGGAACCCCTGCCTAACTAGTTAATTCTACTACAATGTTAGGCATTTATCACATGCACTACTGAGCTTACTGGGCTGACAGTTGGCCAAAGTTACTGATAAAGGTAATGACATCATCTGGACTGATAAAGTGAGGCAGTGGGAAGTGTTGTGGGTGGGAATGGCATAAAAATATTTCACCTACAAATGAACAAACAAATCCCTCAGTCTTACACACACAACTGTTACACACACAGACACACAAACACACACACACACACACACACACACACACACACACACACACACACACACACACACACACACACACACACACACACACACACGCACACAGGTGATGTGATATTAACTCCCCAACCTTAGTACTATTATACAATGGGGCTCACCTTTTATGCTTGCATGTGCCACTGTTTAACACCAGTATGCTATTGTCCACAGCAGGACATCACTGTATGCCATTCAGGGAACCCATGTGTGTGACCCATGCTGCTGTGTCTGTCCCCCTGTGTCTCTCTGTCTATCACTGTCTGTCTCTCACTTACCCACATCTATGTGTGTGTATGCTTGACATATATAGTTATCTGTTGGCCATATATGTCTGCATTTGTGTCGCACACAGCAGATGAGGATATATCACATTTGAGCCATGTACAGCTAGCTGAGGGTAATCCTGTCTGATGTGTGTGTGTAAGGACAGTTAAGGTGTACATAGCTGTCTGTATGCACAGATACATCTACACAATATATTTATATAGACCAATGTAGGTTCCAACATGTCCTGTGTTTCTCTAAGTGTAGGAACATGCCCAGTGTGATCTTGTATAGTTAGAGTGGGACTCCATTCCAGAGATAAGTGTACTCCGGTCCAGTATTTTGTGTGCTACAGACATACCTCTCAGAGGTAAAGAGGACTTTCCTCGCATTGATGGTTTGTTTTGGCAGACATTTTCTGACATATCTGTATTCTGACAGTGCAATGTATTGTGTCATTACCTAGTGTCAGACATCCTCAAATCATCACAATGCTTTACTAGAGGAATACTAGTCGTATGATGCATAGACTGATATTATTATGGCAGCAATGTACATTCTTGCCCAACAAGGCCAGTTGGGAGGTGTGGCTAAGGCTATTTGAGTTATAGTCCACCAACGTGTTGATATACTGGCTGGGGATCTTCTGCTTCTGTAGTATCTGTGTAACCTGGGATGTGATATCCTGGTGTGGCCATACCTGTCTGCTGTACATTTTTTGCCGGTTGTCCAGGTGTTTGGCTAGAGGTTTTGTCCATTCTGCATAATGTGTTTTTATAACAAGTTATTTCAGTATAATTGAACAGTGATGTTACAAAATATTGACGGACATTACTTTGTCAGCTTACATAACCTTCAGACAATTCCCGCTACTCTTTCTTACTTTCTCAGTATGTCAGGGCAATATTTACCACACATTCCTATCATTGTGCCTTTGTTCCACATTTACTTCTGCCCTTGT
Source organism: Protopterus annectens (assembly GCF_019279795.1). Classification (NCBI taxonomy): domain Eukaryota; kingdom Metazoa; phylum Chordata; order Ceratodontiformes; family Protopteridae; genus Protopterus; species Protopterus annectens. The sequence goes on from NC_056725.1 coordinate 1,857,071,009, forward strand.
TCAGACATGTTCCTGTCAGAGGCTTGGTGTTATGGGTGTGGGTATAGACTGCATTGTACTGTGCAGGCATGTACATTATATGCCAAAGCAGACATAAAACAAGGAAAAAAGCCATACTGACAATGACCACTGGCAACAGTATCAAGAAGCATGATTATTCACAAAAATCCTAGCACTTGGCTACACAGCCCTCAAGAAGTCCATTATATGTTTAGTATATTCCACATAGCACTGTGACTTTCAGGTATGTTAGTGGCAGAGCAATAGGTGCAACTGACATGCATAATCGTTGGCACTGCAGTTATCTGCACATGGCCCTGTGACAGACAACCTGTACTTAAGACAGTACAAGATGACAGCCAGGAGAACATGCTGGCCAGATCCTGACAGTATTGACCACACATGCACATAACTCATTGACCCCTGCATATTGAGCACATTCAGCATGTTTTTATGTGTATTGGGACAGCCATACTAATCTGTGTTATGCTGCTATTTCCCTGCAAACATCCATGTTACTGCATTTCTGAGAGTATATGGGGGGGGGCACACCTGTCAACTGTAGACATTTGCAGAGACTGTGCTGATATTTGCTTTACATTTTGATTCCATTTACCATACTGTTGTGCCATGTCTTGGGGACTACAGGCATATCAGTAAGGAGCACAGGTGAGATTGTTATGGTATATATTTGCATGTCAGACTTGTTACCCTTCAGAGCTTTACTGCAATGGCGAGACCTGCAGTGCTATGACTGTGTGGGTTTGTGGGGGTGATTTAACATTGTTGCCATTTGCAGAGCTTTTCCAGACATTTCTCTTGGCTTTTCTGCAGTGGGTCTGAGGGGTGGGTATGGGACCCTACACTTTCATCCATGGCTGTGAGCTATGACCCCCCCAGTTAGCTGGCCCCACACATATACTGCAGTGGGATTTGCCACATTGGGTACTACTGCATAGTGTTGAGAGGCCAGTATTGCGCAAACATTTCTTGGTGTCCCACATAGCTCTCAGTTGTCTGCTGCTATCCCAGTAGTCCACCCCATTCCCTTGCGTGCATGCAACAATACCATGCATATGCTAGCAGAACATACCGATACATTAATTTACTGTTAAAGCAACTGACTTATCTTGTGCCTGTGGCAGTTGTGTGTATGGAGCTTGAGGGCTGCCTATGTTGGATGTACACAGTATACTGCCTATACAAGGTAAGTTGGAGGTAGTGTGATGTGTGTGTCATCCCTTTTTACTTTGTGTGCGAGTAGAGAGAGGTGTCAGTCCCTAGGTGCCTACAGTGTCAGTGTGTGTGCTATGTGTTGCCTCTTTGCCAAGGCCTGGCCATACTGGGAATGCCTCCATCTGCCTACAGGGGCTGGCTCAGAGGATTCCTCGTCCAAGTCCCTCTGTGCCTGTGGGGGGACTGTGTGGCCCTTCCCCATCCTGTTCCTGCTGCAGCTGTTTCTGCAGGATCATATTGTGTAGCATGGCACATACTATGAACATGTGTACACATGTGAGTGGAGAGTACTGCAAGGCTCCACCAGATATTTCCAGGCAGTGGAACTGTGACTTGAGAATCCCAAACACATGCTCTGTAATGATCCTGGTTTGTGCGTGTGCCTCATTATGGTGTTCTTGCATGGGTGTGTGTACATTTCTGATGGGTGTCATTATCCACGGCTCCAGTGCATAGCCAGCATTCCCCACCAGATGGTCATGCGTGATGTCCCCCCTGGCAAATCCCTGATACATCTGTGAGGAATGCCAGATGTGGGAGTCGTGATAGCTTCCAGGGCTGCCAGCGTACACATTCATGATAGTGCCATGGGCATTGCACATGACCTGGTAGTTGATGGAGGAGAAGCCCTTGCAGTTTATGTAGACCCTACCTTGCTCACCAGGTGGTGCTTTGATGTGGATGTGCGTGCAGTCTATGGCACCCAGTACCTCCGGGTATTCAGCTACATGGTGGGAGAGGCACATATTGCTGTTCAATTCCTCACAGGTGTTGGGGAAGTATATGTGGTCATGGGCATTTGGTAGCATGGCATCCAGGAACTGGTGAAGTATCCTGGATGCAGATGCCTGTGACACCCCTATGATATCCCCGGTAGGTCTTTGGAAAGTACTTGTAGCTAGTATTCTTAGGGCTTTACATACCTTAGTATCCACTGGGATGGGTTCCCCTCTGTTCATTCTGGATGTGTGGCGAGGCCGGCAGAGCTCCACAATTTGCTAAAGTATGTCCCTGTCCACCCTGTAGTGCTCTACTATCTCCAGGTCATATAGCCCCTGATGGATCAAAGCAATGACAGCCCCTAACATTTTTCTAGTTATAATTCCCCCGCATGTATACACCAATGGTGCAGAGTTTGTGGGACAAACCAGACTGTATGGTGTTTCCATACTTTATACTGTGGTGCTACAGATGCTGCCTGTATGATTGGCACACTATGATGCATTCCAGTTGCCACCTATATTACTCATGGCTTTGATCTGGCCACTGTGAGTGTTAGAAGCATTACTGATAATTTGTGCATGATTGCCCTTATTCTGCTTTTGCCTTTTTTTTTAATTATTTTTGACTTACATCCCCTCCCACTTTCAGCTATGCAGTCATCTGCCAGCTGTATTATTATGTGCTTTGGCTGTCGATTGTAAGTTGCAAAGGTCTCATATTACTGATTTCTACTTCATATTTCTCCTTTATTGTGCTGTTGCCCTTTGCATACTTTTGACATCTCCTCCCATTTTCAGCTATACAGCCACCTGCCAGCTGTATTATTGTGTGCTTTACCTGGCCCATTATGAGTTGCAAGAGTCCCATATTAGTGATTTCTATTTAATTTCTCGTTTATTGTGCTGTTGCCCTTTATTTTATTTTTCCATCTCCTCCCGTTTTCAGCTATGCAGCCACCTGCTGGCTGTATTAATGACTGCTTTTAATATCCCATTGTGTATTGCAGTATCCCCTATTGCTGTTTGTACTGTCTTTCCCTTGTTCATAGGTTCATAGATTCATAGGTAGGTACTAGGCTATCTATCCAAAGGCATTTATAAGCCTAGCCGGAATGTGTTGGCTTTCACCACCCCCTTAGATTAGTTCTCTGTGCCTCTGTCCAGCAGAGCCATAGAAGTGATCCCCGGGGTAAACTTTCTGTTTCCCATCCACTCGTCAAGGTTTCTCTTGAAGAGGGTTAGCGAGGAGCTCTGCCTAATGTAGATTGGAATCTGCATGGTAAGTCTGTGGGACAGGAATCTATCCCTCCAACACGTCCTATTTATTGTTGTGGTGAGGTTTAGATCCCTGGAGCATGTGGCTGGAGGTGATATGGTTTTCTTTAGGTGGAGCATTCCCATCAATTCTGGGTTGGACATGACCTTGTATGTCAGGCAGAGATCACCTCTGAGTAGGCGGTATGCAACTGAGTACAGCTGGAGTTTCTTCATTTGAGCTGCATATGGCATCTGTTTGAGGCCAGTTATCCTCTTGATGAGGTACTTATGTGGTCTTTCCAGCTGTTGCAGGTGTCTTGTAAGGTTGTACTCTATGATGGGTCTGATGAGTGATGCGTAGAGGGGCACAATGACCTCTTTTGATCTGGATGCAAACCCTTTTGTGATTAGGTGGACCACATAGAAGGATTTTCTAACCAATTTGGCAATGTGATTATCAAAGAAGAGGTTACTATCTACTTGGGTCCCCAGATCCCTTATTACGTCTTCTGTATTTAGGGGGTTACCACCTATGTGGTAGTTTGTGGGTACTTTGTTTTTTCCAAAGGGGATGACTATGCACTTTTTGGCATTTAGCTTGAGGCCGTGGTTTTGACAGCAGGAATCTGTCTCAGTGAGATCCTTTTGGAGGTTGTCTGTGTCAGCTGGAGAGTCAATTATAGCCCCTAGTTTGCAGTCGTCTGTGAACTTGGTCAGCCATAGTCCTCCTGTGCTTGCCTGTACCTCTGAGAAGTATATGCCGAACAGGACGGGTCCTAGGACTGAGCCCTGGGGAACACCACTTCTAACCGGTTTAGAGTCAGACCTAGCTCCTGCAACTCTTATCATGTGGGTTCTGTCCATGAGCCATTTCGCAACCCATCTCATAATGTAGGGGTTTATGTTCAGGCTGGTGAGCTTGTCTATAATACCAGAATGGGGAATGGTGTTGAAGGCCTTTGTGAGGTCTAGGTAGGCTGTGTGGACCACCTTTCCCTCATCTATAGCCTTGATAGCTATCTCAAAGAAGTCCACCAGGTTTAGGAAGCATGGTCTGCCCTTAACAAAGCCGAACTGGGTAGGGTCCAGTGTTTGGAGGTTCCCAATGTCCCTGTTAATGAGATCCATGATGATGCACTCCATAGCCTTGCAGACCAAGCTAGTCAGGCTAATACAGCGATAGTTCCCGGGGTCTTTTGTGGCTCCAGCTTTGTGGAGTGGGATAACCGTTGCTGTGTGACACTCTATGGGCATGTAGCCTGTGGAGAGGCTGAGTTTGAACAGTGTGTTTAGGTGAGGGGTTAGTTCACCTTTGAGCTCATGTAGGATGCAGCCTGGGACACCATCTGGTCCCATTGATGCTATGTTTTTGGCTTTGGAGAGGGCTGCTTTAACCTGAGTGTCTGTGATTTCAGGGGCACTACATTCTTCTGGTATGGTTATTGGCCCTTTTGGGTGTGAGAGGGGGGTGAAGTTTGCACTGAACCTGTCTGCCAGGATGTTGGTGATATCGGTTGGTTCAGTGTATTTTGTGCCATTCTGCACTAACTCTGAGCAGACCTGAGAATTGCCACTTAGATTCTTGACATAGCTAAAGAATGCCTTGTGGTTATCTTTGGAGTCCTTGGCAATTTGTCTTTCAAAGCTAGCCTTGGATGATTTTATGAGGGATCATAGTTTCTTGCTGATACTGATCAGGGATGACTTCCCTTCTTGGGATTTTACTCTTTTCTGTACTAGTTTTCTCCTTCTATTGTATAGCTTGTTTATGGCAGGGGTCCACCAGACTGGTTTCCTTTTCTTGGAGGAGTGAGTCTTGGTTTTGCTTGGGATAGCACAATCCATGCATTCTTGTAGGTGCCTGTAGAGTGCATTAGTAAAGGATTTTGCAGCTTGGACAGCGTTATCCTTAAGCATGGGGGCTTTGAAACTTTCCACCTCGGTTCTTAAGTAACGTGAAGTTTGCTCTTGAAAAGTTTTTCATGGTGGTTTCTTTGACCGGGGGTGGCGGTGGAATGTGGATATCCAGAGTGATTAGTTTATTGTCAGATCTAACCAGCGAGGGGTTGACCTCTGGTGTGGAACACCAGTCGCCCATGTTGGTGATGACCAGGTCCAATATGTTGTCACCTCTGGTGGGGGTGTTGCCCATTGATCCAGGGCGTTTGAGTAGATAAATTCTAGGAAATGTTGGGCAACGGAGTTAGTACTTGAGTAGTTCTCCCAGTTAATGTTTGGGTAAATGAAACCACCCAATATCAGGGTGTTTGGTCAGACCTTTATGTTTCCCAGTGTTTCCAGAAATGCAGAATGGGGTTCGTGAGACATGGTGGGTGATCTGTAGCAAGCTACAATTTGAATTGCAGTTTTGCCCATTGTTAGTTGCACGTGGATGATCTCTGAAGCATCATGCTGTGCCACTAACCTGGAGGTGTGGGTATCCTTGATGAATATGGATACGCTCCCGCATTTTGTGTTTCGGTCTGGGTTTTGTGGCCGAAATGCATGGCATGAGTTGTAGCCTGGTAGTGCTGGGGTGCTCTCTTGAGCCTTAAACCAGGTTTCTGTTACTGCACATATATCTATTTTCTCCATACTGAGGAGTGCCTTGAGTGTGTGCATTTTGAGGTTTAGACTTCTGGCATTTTGTAGCATTACCTCAGTTTTTTGTTACTTGTGCTATTTACGGCAGTTGGTTTGTCTTTTGAGCCTTGCCTAAAAAAGGCACTATGGGGGTGGCAAGAGCCTTAACCAGTATTTGAAAGCCTAAGGGTGACAGGTGCAAGCCATCTCTAGCAAAGCAGCATGGTTTGTCGAGCATGTCATCCCAGGCTGACAGACACTGGATCCTCTTTGAATGACACCAGAAACTCAGCCAATTGTTGAAATTGATAATTTTTTCTTTATACCGTGGTATCATTCTAGGTAAGGGCAGGATGCTACTCAGGCTCAGGGTCATACTGGCCTGGGCTATGTGATCAGAGAGCTCTTCCATGTCTCTTTTCATGTAGTCTAGGGAGGTACAGCTCAGGTCATTCACACCAACATGGACAATGACAGAGTCATATTTGTACTTGTTCTGGAGTGACCTGAGTGCTTGTGTTATGTGGTGGATCCTGGCACTTGACAGGCAGCTAACAATAACCTTCTCCTTGTTCAGCCTAGTGATTGGGACGTCAGGGTGCCTGACTATAGAGTCACCTGTTACTATTGTGTTGGGTATGTTATTTTGCCTTAAGGGCTGTGATTGCGTGACACACTGGTTTTGTGAAGTATGTGTTTCATCGTTTATGTTGGGGGGTGGAGGCTGCTTGGATGTCTGCTTTGGAAGTCTCTGTTGCTTTGGCAGATTTTTATTTAGAGCCTCCAAGTATGTTTTCTGTATTTATGTGTGTTTTTTGTCAGTGCTGGTTTCATAGGTCTATGTGAGACTGGTGGTGTGATGCAAGTAATTCCCTTCTCCTCTTGACTGTCTAGTCCAGTCTTGAGTTGAGAGAGCTTAGCCTCCAGTTTGGCTGTATAATTGCATCTCTCACATGTATTAGTGTTTGGTGGTAGGAGGAGAGGATTGTCTGTGTACATGAGGCAGTTGTAACATTGCCTCAAGATACCCAGATTCACCAGTTGGACCAGAGAGTACATCTGAAACTGCCCTTTGGACATGCCTGGATAGGTACAGTGAACTGTTTTACTGATTGGCTGGTAAGGTTGAATAGAGAGCCTTGTCCTTTTCTACAGTATAGGAGGGTCTAGTGCTAAGGTTTATTAGTGCTTGCTATGAGTTTTGAGCAAGTAACGGGCTAAGAAGTGAATGGTTTGAGTGCTTAAGATGAAAGTTTGTCTAGTTCTAAGGGAAAAACTGAAGAGCAGACTTTGTTCTGCTATTTCTTTTTATTTTTCCTATGTCCTTTTTGTTTAATACCCGGCATGCCACCCAGACCCATTTAGCTTAGTGTAAACAGCAAGAAATGGCCCTACCCTGGCCAGGAACATGCTCCTCAGTTCATGGAATAAGAGTAAACAGCATCAGACACACTCCCTCGCTTAGCTGTGCTTAGCTAAGCAGAAACCAGCCAACAGAGCTCCAATGTTCTTACAGCAAGTATGACACGCCCTTTTTTCATGTTACTTGCTCCTCCTGCCTACATGATTGCGTTAGAGCACCTACACGGTTAGGTGCAGTATGACACTTAGAAGAAATTTGTGATTCAGTATAAGTCCCCTTGTTAACATACCCCGCTGCCTTAAGCCCTAGTTACTGCACTACACACGGGCCTTCCCCCTTAGCAACCACTGTTCCCTGCCATTGTTTAGTTTCTGCATGCCATTGACTACAATGGCAAAATGCAGAATTTCATAATGTTCATGTTTTCACCGTTAGTTTTACCTTTTCTGCCTCCTCCCACTAGCGTACCACTTCCCATGCACTCAATGGCCGAGACCGGCCAACAAAAATAAAAGTTTAATTGTTTTTTTTAAGTGGTTTTGCATGTCAGTGGCCATATATTTGGCCATTAGCATGCATAACCGCTCTAATACATGCTTTATTGAGCACTGACATGCCTCTGTTGTGTAATTTGCAGAAATGTATTTGGTTAGTAACCAAATACATTTCTGCACCTTACACTGTTCCAGCATGGAGACTTGCCAACTTCCTGGATTGCTAGATCAGCTGATTTGCATGGTTTTCACCAGCAAATGAGGTGATTAGCATCCAGCATGGCTTTCTGTGCTGGAACAGTGTAGTGCCGCTCGTGCACGTCAAAACGGTACATACCTGGATCGTGAGATGGCCATTTTCCATGCAGGAGTGGCTACACTGTTCCTGCACGTCAAATTTCCATTGATGAATCCTGGGTATGTGTTCTCTTTTTGACTTCCTTAAGTACTATAATGGTGTATTCCACAGAAATATGCAAGAATGCAGCACACTGAACATTTTCAGATTTTTTTAGGTAACCCACTTGAAGTGAGGAATAAATCAAAACTCTGGATCCAAAAATTTTACTTTTATACAAGTTTCCTTTATGAAGTACAGATATTCCAGGTGTTGCAAATGAGCTACATTTACATTGACATCAGAGACACTTAAATAGATATTTTCCTTCACTGTTGTAGCTACCTTTCATCAGATTTGGTGTAAACAACAAGACGTCTACATTCGAAACTAAATTTCTGGAACATCTGTGTACAACTTGATATCCTAACCACTGTTCCCAGCTCATTAGTATTCAGAGCTATATGGCCTAGGCTTACTAATGGCAGAGGAAGCTTCCTGAGCAAATCTGTGTTCCATCAAAAATTGGACAACTCACAAGTCATGTCAAGTAATATGTCAGAAATAACCATGGGATTGTTATGAATTGACCTAGCACTAAATAACAGTACTGATGGGCAGTGCTAAAGATACAGGTTCTACTGACTTGGTGATGATGGAACTTTCAATCAAGAAATAGTTGTAATAAAACCTGGAGGCAATATTTAATGGTTGCAAATTGCTTATATGTCTAGATGTGCCTGCCATCATGAAAACTACATTAACATCCTTAGTGTATTTTGTTTAACACAATTTTATTTTTTGATAAAAACCTGAATGTTTGGTTTACTGCACACAAATGGGAGTAGTGCTTGTGGCGGATGATTATTTCTGATATTTACAAATGTTCCAGTTTCCTCAAACAGTCCAAACAAACAAGTGCTGTGTTTGTATGTCCTGGTGTGCATGGTCATGTGTGTGTGTGTGTGTGTGTGTGTGTGTGTGTGTGTGTGTGTGTGTGTGTGTGTGTGTGTGTGTGTGTGCGTGTGCGTGTGTGTGTGTGTGTGTGTGTGTGTGTGTCTGTGTGCGTCTGTGTATGTGTGTCCTCTGACAGGCTGTCACCCTGTACAGCATTAGCTTCTCTGCCTTGAAACTACTGAGTGCTGAGATAAATGGTCCCTTAAGACCCTGAAATGGGTTATGTGAGTAATCAGAAAATTAAATCACTGATTGATAGAATTACCATTCTGTGCTTGTTACTCTGTTGGTCTGAACCATTTTTTACCACTAAATTTGTTTAATGACATGGTCATTAGCCAGTCACAGTCAAAAGCTTGTTGCACATTTATTAGTAATAATTGCATTCTATAATTATGGTAACTTAAAATATAGCATAATAATATTGACAAAATGAGACATCATTTTGACAACCTTATAATTATTCAACTTTTTCCATTATTGAGGAAAAGGCTAACCAAAATGTTATTTAGTCTAAAAACCTTATTAAGAATACATTACATTTCTAAACCCCCCACAAGGTAGTTCACTGGAAAGGATATAAAACTTTAGACAGACCAAAGTCAAAATGTAGTTGCACCATGCATTCAAATAAACTGTTTTTGGTCTGATATTTTCTGAGATGATATGAATATGCTCTTTTTGATATTTTAATTGTTCAAATTATGTTTAAATTGTTATGTAGTACTGTCAGATTATATAGAAATGGCTTGACAACAAATCTGAAGAATGAATAAAAAGCTAATGATTTCCTTTCATGAATAACTTTTTTTTTCAGTAAAGCAGACTTCCTTTTTATTGCATCTTAGAACCTGGCCATGAACTTTTGTGACTTGTGTAGCATTCATTACTTAAGCAGGAAGGAAAATCTTCATTGTATTTCTTTGATAAGATAGAGTTTGACTTGTAAGCAATTCAAGTCACTGTTGACATTTTCCAGCAATGTACAGTTAGAAGCTAAAATATTTACCAAGGAACAAAAAATGCATTTACACCATACCAATCAAATGTTCAGAAATTTGCAGGCCATTTTTTTTCAATAATAATTCTTTATTGTTTTTTTTTTCCTTATTCATACAGAATATTTGACAGAGAAATACACGGTGGTTTCCAAAACAAGATTCTAACAACATTATGAGAACATATATACACTATTTACATGAATGCTTCCATACTTTCCATAAATGTACAAATAAAGCTTATTTCTCCAAGAATAGTATCTTATAATAATGTAATTCAAGTAGAATTATATTTTATAATATGTATAACAAAGGAGTATTTCAGATTCCCTGTTTTAAACCAGTATAATATTGAAAATTTGTTCCCATAGTTTCAAATTATAGGGATTTTTGTTTTGATTATTAATTTTGGGCTAAAATGTGTTTTATCGCTAAGGTCCTTGCAGACCATTTTTGATTCTGCCTTATCTTTTTCTCGGTGTATTGTAAAATGTTTTATTTTCTGGTAAATCATTAAGAATTACAGTCCATCAATAATGCAGTACAATAGTGTGACACTTCTTATTGTTCAGAAAATGCATGTTGATGCAAAACATGTCATTCCATCATTTTTAGGTGAATTAGAATATTTGAAAATTATCAATGATTCTGACCGCCTCTCTCCCATTGTTTTACCTTTGTACAGAATTCTAGAACAAAGAAATTGGGAGGTATGATCCACACTATTCTGAGCACAATGCAAAAAAGAAATGCTTGGCTAAAAGTCTGTAATATCTTTTTAAACAGCTTTGCTGTGTAGAAAATGGCAGGAGGAAACAGCTAATTCCCACATGCAACTTATTCTTTTTCTATGGCTGCTCTAACAGTTTGAAAATCTGGTCACCTTGTATCCCTTCTCATCCTTATGTCTGTGTCTGTAATAACCTGCCTATTCTCATATGTGTAATACTCAATTGTTTTAACTCTAATCCCATTGCAGGAAGGTTGCTCTAAGAGTTGTTGCACTTGTGGTGAAAATGCACTTCACTTCCTTCAACTTACAATGTGATATACCTTTCATTTAATTTATGTTTCTGGGTGAAGAGGAATAAAGTGCTGACTATGGCCCAAGTTATCCAAGTTTGGTTAGGGGCTTGTGAAGTTTTTGTAGTTGACAGGAGAGGGAATGAAATCAAGTGGCTTTACTCACTTGCTTTTGTTTCAGGCAGGAAGGGTGGGGTACTCAAAGAACACAGATTTCCCTTGTGGAGGCTAGAGAAATAGGGTAATCTCTGGGATTATACCACTTACCGAGGGGAGTGACAGTCCTACATTGTACCCATTCTACATCCTCCATGGAAAATACTTACTGGACATGTCTGGGGGAGTATCGGCAATAATTAGAAAAGCCTTGATAACTGTTGGAATGATAGCCGCTGTGACCAACTCTCAACTCACAGGAAATGAATGGGCTGGAAACAGCTTTCACCCTGTAAAGAACAAACAGTTCAGTGGATCATGAGCGGGGCTGATGGTCAGCTAGCAGCTGGGACAAAATAATATTTTCTTGTGTTATCGTATCATTTATGAGAGCTATTCCACTTGCCTTGTCTTGTTTCCTGTTTGGAATAATTGGGTGTATCAGTTACTTTCTCTTTAAAACATTCATCTAAATGTCCATATCTTCTAATACTTCTTAATTAAGGATGTTAAAATCAGCATCCAGGTTACTGACAGGATAAAAAGTTTTGATGTAGCAAACCTTTATCATTTTGTCTGAGACCATATAATGTAGATGTATCCTGTAAAGCAGATCCTGTATTTTCAGTTTAATGTTTACTTCTGTGCTGATAAATGTACAATATTATTCATTTCCTCTCTTCTTTCCTGCTCTCCCCATATAAGCAAGCTAATGGAGTCATGGTCGAGTACACTAAATCTATAAACATTTTACATTAAACAGACGCTGATTCATAGAATAAATTATTATGGTCTCTTCAGCATTGTGTTTAATGATCAAAGGAAACAGTAAGCAAACACTCTTCAGATGTCACTGAAAAGCTAAACAATTAGGCTACATCCTTGTAGGAATTAGATTCATTTTGTTTTAGTGTAGAGAGTTTTGTTAATGCAATTCTTTTTATCTTATATACATAACAGTCGGAAGGGGAACACTCTGAAGCAGGCATTTCACCACATCAATTAAAATTCCTGTTGCTATTTTTTGCTTCTTATGCATGTATTGTTGTGTAAAAAACATGAAATTATAAAACAGAGGGAGTAGTGGAATTTTGACCGGTAAATTAAAATATTTATGAGTGGAAGACTTAACCATAGACGTCTTCACAAAGTTTTAACCAGGATCTGCAGTAAAAAACTTTATTTGTTGTCAGTATAACTATCATATTTACGCATATATGTATTTGTGTGTGTGTGTGTGTGTGTGTGTGTGTGTGTGTGTGTGTGTGTGTGTGTGTGTGTGTGTGTGTTTGTATATTGTGGAATAGTGACTTCTGAGTCTTGAAAATATACTGCTGAGTGGAGGATTGTATCTGCTAGGGCTAATTTTAACAGAGGGTATAACAGGAGAGAAACACAAGCAAGCTGTTAAACCAAAAAGACGCAAGTCTCCATGATAATCACTGAGGAGCAAATAAATCCTGGAGAATACAATGTCCAATGCCTATGGATGAAATTAGCTTTCTGACCACTGGGTTGAGACAAGGTACAAAAGAGAGCTTACAAGGCATTAAATAAAGTAATACAGAAAATTTTGATGAAAACTAAAGTCTAGAAGATGTCTCTGAATTTTGAACAGAGAAGAGAGCTGTTATGAAACTAGTGAAGTTACTCTAGCTGTATGATAAGACCTGTTAAAATTATTAGCAACTTTTTCTTTGTTAAGAATTGTGTTTTCATGGATAGGCTTTATTATCCCAAGGATTAAAAAAATGCTACTCTGATGCTGTAGAGGGCAGAAATATATACATATATATATATATATATATATATATATATATATATATATATATATATATATATATATATATATATATATATATATATATATATATATATATACATATATATATATATATATATATATATATATATATATATATATACACACACACATATATATATATATATATATATATATATATATATATATATATATCTATATATGTATAAATAAATACATTTTTAAGCTTAATGAAAGTTCTCTGCCTGAGTTGTTTTCCCACCTGCAGGAAAGGAATGTAGCCTTCCTGAGTAAAACAGAACAGCTTATACAATTATTTGCTAACTATGATAACTGGTTAAGATATTTCGGAATTCGAATTTATGAAAGAAGTACTGAGTGCCAGTAAAGAAAATAGTGCAGTACTAGAAGACAAAACAAGGATCTAAAATGTGACTTTGGAGAGAACGGATAGATTAGTTGGATACTGAGTCTTATCAAAAGACTCTAATGGTTAAAGTAATGAAAGAATTAGGTGTGAAAAAAGTCAGAGAAAGTGAGTCTTACCAAAAGAGTCCAATGGTTAAAGTAATAAAATAAGTCAGTGTGGAGAATGACAGGGTGAAGCCCATGAATAGGAAAACACTAAAGGAAGCACGTAAGTGTGCAGAATGAAAGGAAGGAGCCCATGAATAGGAATACACTAAGGAAAGCATGTAAGTGTGGAGAATGACAGGGAAGAGCCCATGAATAGTAATACACTAAGGGAAGCACGTAAGTGTGGAAAATGATGGGGAGGAGCCCATGAATAGGAATACACTAAGGGAAGCACGTAAGTGTGGAGAAGGACGGGGAGGAGCCCATGAATAGGAATACACTAAGGGAAGCACGTAAGTGTGGAAAATGATGGGGAGGAGCCCATGAATAGGAATAAACTAAGGGAAGCACATAAGTGTGGGGAATGACAGGGAGGAGTCCATGAATAGGAATACACTAAGGGAAGCATGTAAGTGTGGAGAATGACAGGGAGGAGCCCATGAATAGGAAGACACTAAGGGAAGAACGTAAGTATGGAGAATGTCAGGGAGGAGCCCATGAATAGGAATACACTAAGGGAAGCACGTAAGTGTGGAAAATGATGGGGAGGAGCCCATGAATAGGAATACACTAAGGGAAGCATGTAAGTGTGGAGAATGACAGGGAGGAGTCCATGAATAGGAATACACTAAGGGAAGCATGTAAGTGTGGAGAATGACAGGGAGGAGTCCATGAATAGGAATACACTAAGGGAAGCATGTAAGTGTGGAGAATGTCAGGGAGGAGCCCATGAATAGGAATACACTAAGGGAAGCATGTAAGTGTGGAGAATGACAGGGAGGTGCCCATGAGTAGGAATACACTAAGGGAAGCACGTAAGTGTAGAAAATGATGGGGAGGAGCCCATGAATAGGAATACACTAAGGGAAGCACGTAAGTGTGGAAAATGATGAGGAGGAGCCCATGAATAGGAATACACTAAGGGAAGCACGTAAGTGTGGAAAATGATGAGGAGGAGCACATGAATAGGAATACACTATGGGAAGTACGTAAGTGTGGAAAAGGAAAGGGAGGAGCCCATGAATAGGAATACACTAAGGGAAGCACATAAGTGTGGAGAATGTAAGGGAGGAGCCCATGAATAGGAATACACTAAGGGAAGCACATAAGCGTGGAGAATGAAAGGGAGGAGCCCACGAATAGGAATACACTAAGGGAAGCACGTAAGTATGGAGAATGTCAGGGAGGAGCCCATGAATAGGAATACACTAAGGGAAGCACGTAAGTATGGAGAATGTCAGGGAGGAGCCCATGAATAGGAATACACTAAGGGAAGCACGTAAGTGTGGAGAATGAAAGGGAGGAGCCCATGAATAGGAATACACTAAGGGAAGCACGTAAGTATGGAGAATGTCAGGGAGGAGCCCATGAATAGGAATACACTAAGGGAAGCACGTAAGTGTGGAAAATGATGGGGAGGAGCCCATGAATAGGAATACACTAAGGGAAGCATGTAAGTGTGGAAAATGACAGGGAGGAGCCCATCAATAGGAATACACTAAGGGAAGCATGTAAGTGTGGAGAATGAAAGGGAGGAGCCCATGAATAGGAATACACTAAGGGAAGCATGTAAGTATGGAGAATGACAAAGAGGAGCCCATGAATAGGAATACACTAAGGGAAGCATGTAAGTGTGGAGAATGAAAGGGAGGAGCCCATGAATAGGAATACACTAAGGGAAGCACGTAAGTATGGAGAATGACAGGGAGGAGCCCATGAATAGGAATACACTAAGGGAAGCACGTAAGTATGGAGAATGTCAGGGAGGAGCCCATGAATAGGAATACACTAAGGGAAGCACGTAAGTATGGAGAATGTCAGGGAGGAGCCCATGAATAGGAATACACTAAGGGAAGCACGTAAGTATGGAGAATGTCAGGGAGGAGCCCATGAATAGGAATACACTAAGGGAAGCACGTAAGTGTGGAAAATGATGGGGAGGAGCTGATGAATAGGAATACACTAAGGGAAGCATGTAAGTGTGGAGAATGAAAGGGAGGAGCCCATGAATAGGAATACACTAAGGGAAGCATGTAAGTATGGAGAATGACAGGGAGGAGCCCATGAATAGGAATACACTAAGGGAAGCACATAAGTGTGGAGAATGTAAGGGAGGAGCCCATGAATAGGAATACACTAAGGGAAGCACGTAAGTATGGAAAATGACAGGGAGGAGCCGATGAATAGGAATACACTAAGGGAAGCATGTAATGTGGAGAATGTCAGGGAGGAGCCCATGAATAGAAATACACTAAGGGAAGCACATAAGTATGGAGAATGTCAGGGAGGAGCCCATGAATAGGAATACACTAAGGGAAGCATGTAATGTGGAGAATGTCAGGGAGGAGCCCATGAATAGGAATACACTAAGGGAAGCACGTAAGTATGGAGAATGTCAGGGAGGAGCCCATGAATAGGAATACACTAAGGGAAGCACGTAAGTGTGGAAAATGATGGGGAGGAGCCCATGAATAGGAATACACTAAGGGAAGCACGTAAGTATGGAGAATGTCAGGGAGGAGCCCATGAATAGGAATACACTAAGGAAGCAAGTGAGGAAAATGATGGGGAGGAGCTGATGAATAGGAATACACTAAGGGAAGCATGTAATTGTGGAGAATGAAAGGGAGGAGCCCATGAATAGGAATACACTAAGGGAAGCACATAAGTATGGAGAATGTCAGGGAGGAGCCCATGAATAGGAATACACTAAGGGAAGCACGTAAGTGTAGAAAATGATGGGGAGGAGCCCATGAATAGGAATACACTAAGGGAAGCATGTAAGTGTGGAAAATGACAGGGAGGAGCCCATGAATAGGAATACACTAAGGGAAGCACGTAAGTGTGGAGAATGTAAGGGAGGAGCCCACAAATAGGAATACACTAAGGGAAACATGTAAGTGTGGAGAAGAACAGGGAGGAGCCCATGAATAGGAATACACTAAGGGAAGCATGTAAGTGTGGAGAATGAAAGGGAGGAGCCGATGAATAGGAATACACTAAGGAAAGCATGTAAGTGTGGAGAATGACAGGGAGGAGCCGATGAATAGGAATACACTAAGGGAAGCAAGTAAATGTGGAGAATGACAGGGAGGAGCCGATGAATAGGAATACACTAAGGAAAGCATGTAAGTGTGGAGAATGACAGGGAGGAGCCGATGGATAGGAATACACTAAGGGAAGCACAGAAGTGTGGAGAATGTAAGGGAGGAGCCCATGAATAGGAATACACTAAGGGAAGCATGTAAGTGTGGAGAATGAAAGGGAGGAGCCGATGAATAGGAATACACTAAGGAAAGCATGTAAGTGTGGAGAATGAAAGGGAAGAGCCCATGAATAGGAATACACTAAGGGAAGCACGTAAGTATGGAGAATGTCATGGAGGAGCCCATGAATAGGAATACACTAAGGGAAGCATGTAATGTGGAGAATGTCAGGGAGGAGCCCATGAATAGGAATACACTAAGGGAAGCACGTAAGTATGGAGAATGTCAGGGAGGAGCCCATGAATAGGAATACACTAAGGGAAGCATGTAAGTGTGGAGAATGAAAGGGAGGAGCCCATGAATAGGAATACACTAAGGGAAGCACGTAAGTATGGAGAATGACAAAGAGGAGCCCATGAATAGGAATACACTAAGGGAAGCATGTAAGTGTGGAGAATGTCAGGGAGGAGCCCACGAATAGGAATACACTAAGGGAAGCACGTAAGTGTGGAGAATGACAGGGAGGGGCCGATGAATAGGAATACACTAAGGGAAGCATGTAAGTGTGGAGAATGACAGGGAGGAGCCGATGAATAGGAATACACTAAGGGAAGCACGTAAGTATGGAGAATGACAGGGAGGAGCCCATGAATAGGAATACACTAAGGAAGCAATGTAAGTATGGAGAATGACAGGGAGCGCATGAATAGGAATACACTAAGGGAAGCACATAAGTGTGGAGAATGTAAGGGAGGAGCCCATGAATAGGAATACACTAAGGAAGCATGTAAGTGTGGAGAATGTCAGGGAGGAGCCCATGAATAGGAATACACTAAGGGAAGCACGTAAGTATGGAGAATGTCAGGGAGGAGCCCATGAATAGGAATACACTAAGGGAAGCACGTAGTATGGAGAATGTCAGGAGGAGCCCATGAATAGGAATACACTAAGGAAGCACGTAAGTATGGAGAATGTCAGGAGGAGCCCATGAATAGGAATACACTAAGGGAAGCACGTAAGTGTGGAAAATGATGGGGAGGAGCTGATGAATAGGAATACACTAAGGGAAGCATGTAAGTGTGGAGAATGAAAGGGAGGCCCATGAACAGGAATACACTAAGGGAAGCATGTAAGTATGGAGAATGACAGGAGGAGCCCATGAATAGGAATACACTAAGGAAGCACATAAGTGTGGAGAATGTAAGGGAGGAGCTCATGAATAGGAATACACTAAAGCACGTAAGTATGGAAAATGACAGGAGGAGCCGATGAATAGGAATACACTAAGGGAAGCATGTAATGTGGAGAATGTCAGGAGGAGCCCATGAATAGAATTACACTAAGGGAAGCACAGAAGTATGGAGAATGTCAGTGAGGAGCCCTTGAATAGGAATACACTAAGGTAAGCATGTAATGTGGAGAATGTCAGGAGGAGCCCATGAATAGGAATACACTAAGGAAGCACGTAAGTATGGAGAATGTCAGGAGGAGCCCATGAATAGGAATACACTAAGGGAAGCACGTAAGTGTGGAAAATGATGGGGAGGAGCCCATGAATAGGAATACACTAAGGGAAGCACGTAAGTGAGGAAAATGATGGGGAGGAGCTGATGAATAGGAATACACTAAGGGAAGCATGTAAGTGTGGAGAATGAAAGGGAGGAGCCCATGAATAGGAATACACTAAGGGAAGCACGTAAGTATGGAGAATGACAGGGAGGAGCCCATGAATAGGAATACACTAAAGGAAGCACATAAGTGTGGAGAATGTAAGGGAGGAGCCCATGAATAGGAATACACTAAGGGAAGCACGTAAGTATGGAAAATGACAGGGAGGAGCCGATGAATAGGAATACACTAAGGGAAGCATGTAATGTGGAGAATGTCAGGGAGGAGCCCATGAATAGAAATACACTAAGGGAAGCACATAAGTATGGAGAATGTCAGGGAGGAGCCCATGAATAGGAATACACTAAGGGAAGCACGTAAGTGTGGAAAATGATGGGGAGGAGCCCATGAATAGGAATACACTAAGGGAAGCATGTAAGTGTGGAAAATGACAGGGAGGAGCCCATGAATAGGAATACACTAAGGGAAGCACGTAAGTGTGGAGAATGTAAGGGAGGAGCCCACGAATAGGAATACACTAAGGGAAACATGTAAGTGTGGAGAAGAACAGGGAGGAGCCCATGAATAGGAATACACTAAGGGAAGCATGTAAGTGTGGAGAATGAAAGGGAGGAGCCGATGAATAGGAATACACTAAGGAAAGCATGTAAGTGTGGAGAATGACAGGGAAGAGCCCATGAATAGGAATACACTAAGGGAAGCACGTAAATGTGGAGAATGACAGGGAGGAGCCGATGAATAGGAATACACTAAGGGAAGCACGTAAGTGTGGAGAATGACAGGGAGGAGCAGATGAATAGGAATACACTAAGGGAAGCACGTAAATGTGGAGAATGACAGGGAGGAGCCGATGAATAGGAATACACTAAGGAAAGCATGTAAGTGTGGAGAATGACAGGGAGGAGCCGATGGATAGGAATACAGTAAGGGAAGCACAGAAGTGTGGAGAATGTAAGGGAGGAGCCCATGAATAGGAATACACTAAGGGAAGCATGTAAGTGTGGAGAATGAAAGGGAGGAGCCGATGAATAGGAATACACTAAGGAAAGCATGTAAGTGTGGAGAATGAAAGGGAAGAGCCCATGAATAGGAATACACTAAGGGAAGCACGTAAGTATGGAGAATGTCATGGAGGAGCCCATGAATAGGAATACACTAAGGGAAGCATGTAATGTGGAGAATGTCAGGGAGGAGCCCATGAATAGGAATACACTAAGGGAAGCACGTATGGAGAATGTCAGGAGGAGCCCATGAATAGAATACACTAAAGGAAGCACGTAAGTGTGGAAAATGATGGGGAGGAGCCCATGAATAGGAATACACTAAGGGAAGCAAGTAAGTGTGGAAAATGACAGGGAGGAGCTCATGAATAGGAATACACTAAGGGAAGCACGTAAGTGTGGAGAATGTAAGGGAGGAGCCCACGAATAGGAATACACTAAGGGAAACATGTAAGTGTGGAGAAGAACAGGGAGGAGCCCATGAATAGGAATACACTAAGGGAAGCATGTAAGTGTGGAGAATGAAAGGGAGGAGCCGATGAATAGGAATACACTAAGGAAAGCATGTAAGTGTGGAGAATGACAGGGAAGAGCCCATGAATAGGAATACACTAAGGGAAGCACGTAAGTGTGGAGAATGACAGGGAGGGGCCGATGAATAGGAATACACTAAGGGAAGCATGTAAGTGTGGAGAATGACATGGAGGAGCCCATGAATAGGAATAAACTAAGGGAAGCACGTAAGTATGGAGAATGACAGGGAGGAGCCCATGAATAGGAATACACTAAGGGAAGCACGTAAGTATGGAGAATGACAGGGAGGAGCGCATGAATAGGAATACACTAAGGGAAGCACATAAGTGTGGAGAATGTAAGGGAGGAGCCCATGAATAGGAATACACTAAGGAAGCATGTAAGTGTGGAGAATGTCAGGGAGGAGCCCATGAATAGGAATACACTAAGGGAAGCACGTAAGTATGGAGAATGTCAGGGAGGAGCCCATGAATAGGAATACACTAAGGGAAGCACGTAAGTATGGAGAATGTCAGGAGGAGCCCATGAATAGGAATACACTAAGGGAAGCACGTAAGTGGAGAATGAGGGAGGAGCCCATGAATAGGAATACACTAGGAAGCACGAAGTGTGGAAAATGATGGGGAGGAGCTGATGAATAGGAATACACTAAGGGAAGCATGTAAGTGTGGAGAATGAAAGGGAGGAGCCCATGAATAGGAATACACTAAGGGAATCATGTAAGTATGGAGAATGACAGGGAGGAGCCCATGAATAGGAATACACTAAGGGAAGCACATAAGTGTGGAGAATGTAAGGAGGAGCCCATGAATAGGAATACACTAAGGGAAGCACGTAAGTATGGAAAATGACAGGGAGGAGCCCATGAATAGAAATACACTAAGGAAGCACATAAGTATGGAGAATGTCAGGGAGGAGCCCATGAATAGGAATACACTAAGGAAGCACATAAGTATGGAGAATGTCAGGGAGGAGCCCATGAATAGGAATACACTAAGGGAAGCACGTATATGGAGAATGTCAGGAGGAGCCCATGAATAGGAATACACTAAGGGAAGCACGTAAGTGTGGAAAATGATGGGGAGGAGCCCATGAATAGGAATACACTAAGGAAGCACGCAAGTATGGAGAATG
The DNA here is from genome assembly GCF_019279795.1 of Protopterus annectens. NCBI lineage: Eukaryota > Metazoa > Chordata > Ceratodontiformes > Protopteridae > Protopterus > Protopterus annectens. Next base: position 1,857,091,998 of record NC_056725.1, read on the forward strand.
TCAGGGAGGCCCATGAATAGGAATACACTAAGGGAAGCACGTAAGTGAGGAAAATGATGGGAGGAGCTGATGAATAGGAATACACTAAGGAAGCATGTAAGTGTGGAGAATGAAAGGGAGGAGCCCATGAATAGGAATACACTAAGGGAAGCACGTAAGTATGGAGAATGACAGGAGGAGCCCATGAATAGGAATACACTAAGGAAGCATAAGTATGGAAATGACAGGGAGGAGCCGATGAATAGGAATACACTAAGGGAAGCATGTAATGTGGAGAATGTCAGGAGCCCATGAATAGAAATACACTAAGGAAGCACATAAGTATGGAGAATGTCAGGGAGGAGCCCATGAATAGGAATACACTAAGGGAAGCACGTAGTGAAAATGATGGGAGGAGCCCATGAATAGGAATACACTAAGGGAAGCATGTAAGTGTGGAAAATGACAGGGAGGAGCCCATGAATAGGAATACACTAAGGGAAGCACATAAGTGTGGAGAATGTAAGGGAGGAGCCCACGAATAGGAATACACTAAGGGAAACATGTAAGTGTGGAGAAGAACAGGGAGGAGCCCATGAATAGGAATACACTAAGGGAAGCATGTAAGTGTGGAGAATGAAAGGGAGGAGCCAATGAATAGGAATACACTAAGGAAAGCATGTAAGTGTGGTGAATGACAGGGAAGAGCCCATGAATAGGAATACACTAAGGGAAGCACGTAAATGTGGAGAATGACAGGGAGAAGCTGATGAATAGGAATACACTAAGGGAAGCACGTAAGTGTGGAGAATGAGAGGGAGGAGCCGATGAATAGGAATACACTAAGGGAAGCACGTAAATGTGGAGAATGACAGGGAGGAGCCGATGAATAGGAATACACTAAGGAAAGCATGTAAGTGTGGAGAATGACAGGGAGGAGCCGATGGATAGGAATACACTAAGGGAAGCACAGAAGTGTGGAGAATGTAAGGGAGGAGCCCATGAATAGGAATACACTAAGGGAAGCATGTAAGTGTGGAGAATGAAAGGGAGGAGCCGATGAATAGGAATACACTAAGGAAAGCATGTAAGTGTGGAGAATGAAAGGGAAGAGCCCATGAATAGGAATACACTAAGGGAAGCACGTAAGTATGGAGAATGTCATGGAGGAGCCCATGAATAGGAATACACTAAGGGAAGCATGTAATGTGGAGAATGTCAGGGAGGAGCCCATGAATAGGAATACACTAAGGGAAGCACGTAAGTATGGAGAATGTCAGGGAGGAGCCCATGAATAGGAATACACTAAGGGAAGCATGTAAGTGTGGAAAATGAAAGGGAGGAGCCCATGAATAGGAATACACTAAGGGAAGCACGTATGTATGGAGAATGACAAAGAGGAGCCCATGAATAGGAATACACTAAGGGAAGCATGTAAGTGTGGAGAATGAAAGGGAGGAGCCCATGAATAGGAATACACTAAGGGAAGCACGTAAGTATGGAGAATGACAGGGAGGAGCCCATGAATAGGAATACACTAAGGGAAGCACGTAAGTATGGAGAATGACAGGGAGGAGCGCATGAATAGGAATACACTAAGGGAAGCACATAAGTGTGGAGAATGTAAGGGAGGAGCCCATGAATAGGAATACACTAAGGGAAGCATGTAAGTGTGGAGAATGTCAGGGAGGAGCCCATGAATAGGAATACACTAAGGGAAGCACGTAAGTATGGAGAATGTCAGGGAGGAGCCCATGAATAGGAATACACTAAGGGAAGCACGTAAGTATGGAGAATGTCAGGGAGGAGCCCATGAATAGGAATACACTAAGGGAAGCACGTAAGTATGGAGAATGTCAGGGAGGAGCCCATGAATAGGAATACACTAAGGGAAGCACGTAAGTGTGGAAAATGATGGGGAGGAGCTGATGAATAGGAATACACTAAGGGAAGCATGTAAGTGTGGAGAATGAAAGGGAGGAGCCCATGAATAGGAATACACTAAGGGAAGCATGTAAGTATGGAGAATGACAGGGAGGAGCCCATGAATAGGAATACACTAAGGGAAGCACATAAGTGTGGAGAATGTAAGGGAGGAGCCCATGAATAGGAATACACTAAGGGAAGCACGTAAGTATGGAAAATGACAGGGAGGAGCCGATGAAAAGGAATACACTAAGGGAAGCATGTAATGTGGAGAATGTCAGGGAGGAGCCCATGAATAGAAATACACTAAGGGAAGCACATAAGTATGGAGAATGTCAGGGAGGAGCCCATGAATAGGAATACACTAAGGGAAGCATGTAATGTGGAGAATGTCAGGGAGGAGCCCATGAATAGGAATACACTAAGGGAAGCACGTAAGTATGGAGAATGTCAGGGAGGAGCCCATGAATAGGAATACACTAAGGGAAGCACGTAAGTGTGGAAAATGATGGGGAGGAGCCCATGAATAGGAATACACTAAGGGAAGCACGTAAGTGAGGAAAATGATGGGGAGGAGCTGATGAATAGGAATACACTAAGGGAAGCATGTAAGTGTGGAGAATGAAAGGGAGGAGCCCATGAATAGGAATACACTAAGGGAAGCACGTAAGTATGGAGAATGACAGGGAGGAGCCCATGAATAGGAATACACTAAAGGAAGCACATAAGTGTGGAGAATGTAAGGGAGGAGCCCATGAATAGGAATACACTAAGGGAAGCACGTAAGTTTGGAAAATGACAGGGAGGAGCCGATGAATAGGAATACACTAAGGGAAGCATGTAATGTGGAGAATGTCAGGGAGGAGCCCATAAATAGAAATACACTAAGGGAAGCACATAAGTATGGAGAATGTCAGGGAGGAGCCCATGAATAGGAATACACTAAGGGAAGCACGTAAGTGTGGAAAATGATGGGGAGGAGCCCATGAATAGGAATACACTAAGGGAAGCATGTAAGTGTGGAAAATGACAGGGAGGAGCCCATGAATAGGAATACACTAAGGGAAGCACGTAAGTGTGGAGAATGTAAGGGAGGAGCCCACGAATAGGAATACACTAAGGGAAACATGTAAGTGTGGAGAATGACAGGGAAGAGCCCATGAATAGGAATACAGTAAGGGAAGCACGTAAATGTGGAGAATGATAGGGAGGAGCTGATGAATAGGAATACACTAAGGGAAGCACGTAAGTGTGGAGAATGACAGGGAGGAGCCGATGAATAGGAATACACTAAGGAAAGCATGTAAGTGTGGAGAATGACAGGGAGGAGCCGATGGATAGGAATACATTAAGGGAAGCACAGAAGTGTGGAGAATGTAAGGGAGGAGCCCATGAATAGGAATACACTAAGGGAAGCATGTAAGTGTGGAGAATGAAAGGGAGGAGCCGATGAATAGGAATACACTAAGGAAAGCATGTAAGTGTGGAGAATGAAAGGGAAGAGCCCATGAATAGGAATACACTAAGGGAAGCACGTAAGTATGGAGAATGTCATGGAGGAGCCCATGAATAGGAATACACTAAGGGAAGCATGTAATGTGGAGAATGTCAGGGAGGAGCCCATGAATAGGAATACACTAAGGGAAGCACGTAAGTATGGAGAATGTCAGGGAGGAGCCCATGAATAGGAATACACTAAAGGAAGCACGTAAGTGTGGAAAATGATGGGGAGGAGCCCATGAATAGGAATACACTAAGGGAAGCATGTAAGTGTGGAAAATGACAGGGAGGGGCTCATGAATAGGAATACACTAAGGGAAGCACGTAAGTGTGGAGAATGTAAGGGAGGAGCCCACGAATAGGAATACACTAAGGGAAACATGTAAGTGTGGAGAAGAACAGGGAGGAGCCCATGAATAGGAATACACTAAGGGAAGCATGTAAGTGTGGAGAATGAAAGGGAGGAGCCGATGAATAGGAATACACTAAGGAAAGCATGTAAGTGTGGAGAATGACAGGGAAGAGCCCATGAATAGGAATACACTAAGGGAAGCACGTAAATGTGGAGAATGACAGGGAGGAGCCGATGAATAGGAATACACTAAGGGAAGCACGTAAGTGTGGAGAATGACAGGGGGGGGGCCGATGAATAGGAATACACTAAGGGAAGCGCGTAAATGTGGAGAATGACAGGGAGGAGCCGATGAATAGGAATACACTAAGGGAAGCACGTAAGTGTGGAGAATGACAGGGAGGAGCCGATGGATAGGAATACACTAAGGGAAGCACATAAGTGTGGAGAATGTCAGGGAGGAGCCCATGAATAGGAATACAGTAAGGGAAGCACGTAAGTGTGGAGAAGGATGGGGAGGAACCCATGAATAGGAATACACTAAGGGAAGCACGTAAGTGTGGAAAAGGACAGGGAGGAGCCCATGAATAGGAATACACTAAGGGAAGCACGTAAGTGTGGAGAATGACAGGGAGGAGCCCATGAGTAGGAATACACTAAGGGAAGCATGTAAGTGTGGAAAAGGACAGGGAGGAGCCCATGAATAGGAATACAGTAAGGAAAGCATGTAAGTCTGGAGAATGACAGGGAAGAGCTCATGAATAGGAATACACTAAGGGAAGCACGTAAGTGTGGAGAATGACAAGGAGGAGCCGTTGGATAGGAATACACTAAGGGAAGCACGTAAATGTGGAGAATGACAGGGAGGAGCCCCTGAATAGGAATACACTAAGGGAAGCACGTAAGTGTGGAGAATGACAGGGAGGAGCCGATGGATAGGAATACACTAAGGGAAGCACATAAGTATGGAGAATGTCAAGGAGGAGCCCATGAATAGGAATACACTATGGGAAGCACATAAGTGTGGAAAATGATGGGGAGGAGTCCATGAATAGGAATACACTAAGGGAAGCATGTAAGTGTGGAGAATGACAGGGAGGAGCCCATGAATAGGAATACACTAGGGGAAGCACGTAAGTGTGGAGAATGACAGGGAGGAGCCCATGAATAGGAATACACTAAGGGAAGGATTTAAGTGTGGAGAATGACAGGGAGGTGCCCATGAATAGGAATACACTAAGGGAAGCACGTAAGTATGGAGAATGTCAGGGAGGAGCCCAGGAATAGGAATACACTAAGGGAAGCACGTAAGTGTGGAAAATGATGGGGAGGAGCCCATGAATAGGAATACACTACGGGAAGTATGTAAGTGTGGAAAAGGACAGGGAGGAGCCCATGAATAGGAATACACTAAGGAAAGCATGTAAGTGTAGAGAATGACAGGGAGAGCCCATGAATAGGAATACACTAAGGGAAGCACGTAAGTGTGGAGAATGACAGGGAGGAGCCGATGAATAGGAATACACTAAGGGAAGCACGTAAATGTGAGAATGACAGGGATGAGCCGATGAATAGGAATAAACTAAGGGAAGCACGTAAGTATGGAGAATGTCAGGGAGGAGCCCATGAATAGGAATAAACTATGGGAAGCACGTAAGTGTGGAAAATGATGGGGAGGAGCCCATGAATAGAAATACACTAAGGAAGCATGTAAGTTTGGAGAATGACAGGGAGGAGCCCATGAATAGGAATACACTAAGGGAAGCACGTAAGTTTGGAGAATGACAGGGAGGAGCCCATGAATAGGAATACACTAAGGGAAGCACATAAGTGTGGAAAATGACAGGGAGGAGCCCATGAATAGGAATACACTAAGGGAAGAAGTAAGTGTGGAGAATGACATGGAGGTGCCCATGAGTAGGAATACACTAAGGGAAGCACGTAAGTATGGAGAATGTCAGGGAGGAGCCCATGAATAGGAATACACTAAGGGAAGCACGTAAGTGTGGAAATGATGGGGAGGAGCCCATGAATAGGAATACACTACGGGAAGTACGTAAGTGTGGAAAAGGACAGGGAAGAGCCCATGAATAGGAATACACTAAGGGAAGCATGTAAGTGTGGAGAATGACAGGGAGGAGCCCATGAATAGGAATACGCTAAGGGAAGCACGTAAGTGTGGAGAAGAACAGGGAGGAGCCCATGAATAGGAATACACTAAGGGAAGCACGTAAGTAGGGAGAATGACAGGGAGGAGCCGATGAATAGGAATACACTAAGGGAAGCACGTAAGTAGGGAGAATGTCAGGGAGGAGCCCATGAATAGGAATACACTATGGGAAGCATGTAAGTGTGGAGAATGAAAGGGAGGAGCCCATGAATAGGAATACACTACGGGAAGTACGTAAGTGTGGAGAAGAACAGGGAGGAGCCCATGAATAGGAATACACTAAGGGAAGCACGTAAGTAGGGAGAATGACAGGGAGGAGCCGATGAATAGGAATACACTAAGGGAAACACGTAAGTATGGAGAATGTCAAGGAGGAGCCCATGAACAGGAATACACTATGGGAAGCATGTAAGTGTGGAGAAGAACAGGGAGGAGCCCATGAATAGTAATACACTAAGGAAAGCATGTAAGTGTGGAGAATGACAGGGAAGAGCCCGTGAATAGGAATACACTAAGGGAAGCACGTAAGAGTGGAGAATGACAGGGAGGAGCCGATGAATAGGAATACACTAAGGGAAGCACGCAAATGTGGAGAATGACAGGGAGGAACCGATGAATAGGAATACACTAAGGGAAGCACGTAAGTGTGGAGAATGACAGGGAGGAGCCGATGAATAGGAATACACTAAGGGAAGCACGTAAGTATGGAGAATGTCAGGGAAGAGCGCATGAATAGGAATACACTATGGGAAGCATGTAAGTGTGGAGAATGAAAGGGAGGAGCCCATGAATAGGAATACACTACGGGAAGTACGTAATTGTGGAGAAGAACAGGGATGAGCCCATGAATAGTAATACACTAAGGAAAGCACGTAAGTGTGGAGAATGACAGGGAAGAGCCCGTGAATAGGAATACACTAAGGGAAGCACGTAAGTGTGGAGAAGAACAGGGAGGAGCCGATGAATAGGAATACACTAAGGGGAGCACGTAAATGTGGAGAATGACAGGGAGGAGCCGATGAATAGGAATACACTAAGGGAAGCACGTAAGAATGGAGAATGTCAGGGAGGAGCACATGAATAGGAATACACTATGTTGAGCACGTAAGTGTGGAAAATGATGGGGAGGAGCCCATGAATAGGAATACACTAAGGGAAGCACGTAAGTTTGGAGAATGAAAGGGAGGAGCCCATGAACAGGAATACACTACGGGAAGTACGTAAGTGTGGTGAAGAACAGGGAGGAGCCCATGAATAGTAATACACTAAGGAAAGCATGTAAGTGTGGAGAATGACATGGAAGAGCCCGTGAATAGGAATACACTAAGGGAAGCACGTAAGTGTGGAGAATGACAGGGAGGAGCCGATGAATAGGAATACACTAAGGGAAGCACGTAAATGTGGAGAATGACAGGGAGGAGCCGATGAATAGGAATACACTAAGGGAAGCACGTAAGTGTGGAAAATGACAGGGAGGAGCCGATGAATAGGAATACACTAAGGGAAGCACGTAAGTATGGAGAATGTCAGGGAGGAGCCCATGAATAGGAATACACTATGGGAAGCACGTAATTGTGGAAAATGATGGGGAGGAGCCCATGAATAGGAATACCCTAAGGGAAGCAAGTAAGTTTGGAGAATGACAGGGAGGAGCCCATGAATAGGAATACACTAAGGGAAGCACATAAGTGTGGAAAATGACAGGGAGGAGCCCATGAATAGAAATACACTAAGGGAAGCATGTAAGTGTGGAGAATGACAGGGAGGTGCCCATGAGTAGGAATACACTAAGGGAAGCACGTAAGTATGGAGAATGTCAGGGAGGAGCCCATGAATAGGAATACACTAAGGGAAGCACGTAAGTGTGGAAAATGATGGGGAAGAGCCCATGAATAGGAATACACTACGGGAAGTACGTAAGTGTGGAAAAGGACAGGGAAGAGCCCATGAATAGGAATACACTAAGGGAAGCATGTAAGTGTGGAGAATGACAGGGAAGAGCCCATGAATAGGAATACACTAAGGGAAGCACGTAAGTGTGGAGAAGAACAGGGAGGAACCCATGAATAGGAATACACTAAGGGAAGCACGTAAGTAGGGAGAATGACAGGGAGGAGCCGATGAATAGGAATACACTAAGTGAAGCACGTAAGTAGGAAGAATGTCAGGGAGGAGCCCATGAATAGGAATACACTAAGAGAAGCATGTAAGTGTGGAGAATGAAAGGGAGGAGCCCATGAATAGGAATACACTATGGGAAGTACGTAAGTGTGGAGAAGAACAGGGAGGAGCCCATGAATAGGAATACACTAAGGGAAGCATGTAAGTGTGGAGAATGACAGGGAAGAGCCCGTGAATAGGAATACACTAAGGGAAGCACGTAAGTGTGGAGAATGACAGGGAGGAGCCAATGAATAGGAATACACTAAGGGAAGCATGTAAATGTGGAGAATGACAGAGATGAGCCGATGAATAGGAATACACTAAGGGAAGCACGTAAGTGTGGAGAATGACAGGGAGGAGCCGATGAATAGGAATACACTAAGGGAAGCACATAAGTATGGAGAATGTCAGGGAGGAGCCCATGAATAGGAATACACTATGGGAAGCACGTAAGTGTGGAAAATGATGGGGAGGAGCCCATGAATAGGAATACACTAAGGGAAGCACGCAAGTGTGGAAAAGGATAGGGAAGAGCCCATGAATAGGAATACACTAAGGGGAGCATGTAAGTGTGGAGAATGACAGGGAGGAGCCCATGAATAGGAATACACTAAGGGAAGCACGTTAGTGTTGAGAAGAACAGGGAGGAGCCCATGAATATGAATACACTAAGGGAAGCATGTAAGTAGGGAGAATGACAGGGAGGAGCCCATGAATAGGAATACACTAAGGGAAGCACGTAAGTGTGGAGAATGACAGGGAGGAGCCCATGAATAGGAATACACTAAGGGAAGCACGTAAATGTGGAGTATGACAGGGAGGAGCTGATGAATAGGAATACACTAAGGGAAGCACGTAAGTGTGGAGAATGACAGGGAGGAGCCGATGAATAGGAATACACTAAGGGAAGCACGCAAGTATGGAGAATGTCAGGGAGGAGCCCATGAATAGGAATACACTATGGGAAGCATGTAAGTGTGGAGAATGAAAGGGAGGAGCCCATGAATAGGAATACACTACGGGAAGTACGTAAGTGTGGAGAAGAACAGGGAGGAGCCCATGAATAGTAATACACTAAGGAAAGCATGTAAGTGTGGAGAATGACAGGGAACAGCCCGTGAATAGGAATACACTAAGGGAAGCACGTAAGTGTGGAGAATGACAGGGAGGAGCCGATGAATAGGAATACACTAAGGGAAGCACGTAAGTGTGGAGAATGACAGGGAGGAGCCGATGAATAGGAATACACTAAGGGAAGCACGTAAGTATGGAGAATGTCAGGGAGGAGCCCATGAATAGGAATACACTATGGGAAGCACGTAAGTGTGGAGAATGACAGGGAGGAGCCCATGAATAGGAATACACTAAGGGAAGCACGTAAGTGTAGAGAATGACAGGGAGGAGCCCATGAATAGGAATACACTAAGGGAAGCATGTAAGTGTGGAGAATGACAGGGAGGTGCCCATGAATAGGAATACACTAAGGGAAGCATTTAAGTGTGGAGAATGACAGGGAGGTGCCCATGAATAGGAGTACACTAAGGGAAGCATGTAAGTATGGAGAATGTCAGGGAGGAGCCCATGAATAGGAATACACTACGGGAAGTACGTAAGTGTGGAAAAGGACAGGGAGGAGACCATGAATAGGAATACACTAAGGGAAGCACGTAAGTGTGGAGAAGAACAGGGAGGAGCCCATGGATAGGAATACACTAAGGGAAGCATGTAAGTGTGGAGAATGACAGGGAGGAGCCCATGAATAGGAATACACTAAGGGAAGTATGTAAGTGTGGAAAAGGAAAGGGAGGAGCCCATGAATAGGAATACACTAAGGGAAGTACGTAAGTGTGGAAAAGGACAGGGAGGAGCCCATGAATAGGAATACACTAAGGAAAGCACGTAAGTGTGGAGAATGACAGGGAGGAGCCGATGGATAGGAATACACTAAGGGAAGCACGTAAATGTGGAGAATGACAGGGAGGAGCCCATGAATAGGAATACACTAAGGGAAGCACGTAAGTGTGGAGACTGACAGGGAGGAGCCCATGAATAGGAATACACTAAGGGAAGCACGTAAGTATGGAGAATGTCAAGGAGGAGCCCATGAATAGGAATACACTATGGGAAGCACGTAAGTGTGGAAAATGATGGGGAGGAGCCCATGAATAGGAATACACTAAGGGAAGCACGTAAGTCTGGAAAATGACAGGGAGGAGCCCATGAATAGGAATACACTAAGGGAAGCATTTAATTGTGGAGAATGACAGGGAGGAACCCATGAATAAGAATACACTAAGGGAAGCATTTAAGTGTGGAGAATGACAGGGAGGAACCCATGAATAGGAATACACTAAGGGAAGCATTTAAGTGTGGAGAATGACAGGGAGGTGCCCATGAATAGGAGTACACTAAGGGAAGCACGTAAGTATGGAGAATGTCAGGGAGGAGCCCATGAATAGGAATACACTAAGGGAAGCACATAAGTGGTTAGAAAAACATTATACCTTGCACACCTCATCATGAAGGGTTTCACATCCAGATCCAAGGATGTCATTGTACCCCTCTATTCCTCCCTCATCAGACCCATGATTGAGTACAATGCCCCATTTGGTATGTACCTCACCCGGCACTTGCAACAGCTGGAGAGACCACAAAAGTACCTCACCAAAAGGATCAAGGGTCTCCAACATATGTCTTATTCTGCCACACTAAAGAAACTTCAGCTCTATTCAGTAGCATACCGCCTGCTCAGAGGTGATCTCTGCCTGACGTACAAGGCCATGTCCAATCAGGATCTGATGGACATGCTCCACCTCAAAAATCCAAATCCATCAGGACCACGAGAGCTAAAGACTTAAACCTCGGCACAAGTATGAATAGGACATGCTGGAGGGATAGATTCATAACCCAAAGGCTTCCCATGCTTTGGAACAGGATCCCAGTTCGTATTAGGCAGAGCCCTTCACTGACTCTCTTCAAGAGAAATCTTGATGAGTGGATGGGAGATCGTAAGTTTACCCCATGGGTCACATCCATGTCACTGCTAGACAGGGGCACAGTAAACTAATTCTATTATATAGGGGACCTTCACTGTGTCACTACTAGACAGAGGCACAGTATTCTTGATTTATTCTGTACATTTTTGTACCATTTCATGGGGTGGCAAAAGCCACATCACTATGGCTAGGCTTACAAATGCCCCAGGGCAGATAGCCTAGTACTATACTATGAAACTATGAAACTATAAGTGTGGACAATGATGGGTAGGAGCCCATGAATAGGAATACACTACGGGAAGTACGTAAGTGTGGAGAATGACAGGGAAGAGCCCATGAATAGTAATACACTAAGGGAAGCACGTAAGTGTGGAGAAGAACAGGGAGGAGCCCATGAATAGGAATACACTAAGGAAAGTATGTAAGTGTGGAGAATGACAGGGAGGAGCCCATGAATAGGAATACACTAAGGGAAGCACGTAAGTGTGGAGAAGAACAGGGAGGAGCCCATGAATAGGAATACACTAAGGGAAGCACGTAAGTGTGGAGAATGACAGGGGCACAGTAAACTAATTCTATTATATAGGGGACCTTCACTGTGTCACTACTAGACAGAGGCACAGTATTCTTGATTTATTCTGTACATTTTTGTACCATTTCATGGGGTGGCAAAAGCCACTTCACTATGGCTAGGCTTACAAATGCCCCAGGGCAGATAGCCTAGTACTATACTATGAAACTATGAAACTATAAGTGTGGAAAATGATGGGTAGGAGCCCATGATAGGAATACACTACGGGAAGTACGTAAGTGTGGAAAAGGACAGGGAGGAGCCCATGAATAGGAATACACTAAGGGAAGCAAGTAAGTGTGGAGAAGAACAGGGAGGAGCCCATGAATAGGAATACACTAAGGAAAGTATGTAAGTGTGGAGAATGACAGGGAAGAGCCCATGAATAGTAATACACTAAGGGAAGCACGTAAGTGTGGAGAAGAACAGGGAGGAGCCCATGAATAGGAATACACTAAGGGAAGCACGTAAGTGTGGAGAATGACAGGGAGGAGCCGATGAATAGGAATACACTAAGTTAAGCACGTAAGTGTGGAGAATGACAGGGAGGAGCCCATGAATAGGAATACACTAAGGGAAGCACCTAAGTAAGGAAAATGTCAGGGAGGAGCCCATGAATAGGAATACACTATGGGAAGCACGTAAGTGTGGAAAATGATGGGGAGGAGCCCATGAATAGGAATACACTAAGTGAAGCACGTAAGTGTTGAGAATGACAGGGACGAGCCCATGAATAGGAATGCACTAAGGGAAGCACATAAGTGTGGAAAATGACAGGGAGGAGCCCATGAATAGGAATACACTATGGGAAGCATGTAAATGTGGAGAATGACAGGGAGGAGCCGATGAATAGGAATACACTAAGGGAAGCACGTAAGTATGGAGAATGTCAGGGAGGATCCCATGAATAGGAATACACTAAGGGAAGCACATAAGTGTGGAAAATGATAGGGAGGAGCCCATGAATAGGAATACACTAAGGGAAGCATGTAAGTGTGGAGAATGACAGGGAGGTGCCCATGAATAGGAATACACTAAGGGAAGCACGTAAGTATGGAGTATGTCAGGGAGGATCCAATGAATAGGAATACTCTAAGGGAAGCACGTAAGTGTGGAAAATGATGGGGAGGAGCCCATGAATAGGAATACATTATGGGAAGCACGTAAGTGTGGAGAATGACAGGGAGGAGCCCATGAATAGGAATACACTAAGGGAAGCACTTAAGTCTGGAAAAGGACAAGGAGTAGTCCATGAATAGGAATACACTAAGGGAAGCATGTAAGTGTGGCACATGACAGGGAGGAGCCCATCAATAGGAATACACAAAGGGAAGCACGTAAGTGTGGAGATGGGCAGGGAGGAGCCCATAAATAGGAATATACATAGGAATGTACTTATCACCTCCAGACAGATTGTCTAGTTGAGGGTTTAATAAATCTTTAAAATCTGTTATGAAAAGCTACATAACTGGATGGAAGAATTTTGGACCAGATGCTTTCACATTTTCTCTTTACTGTAAGGGAAGTATCCTGAGACTCAAACAGAGTCATGTCATTTGACATAGTATATGACAGACATTCCCAGAGTTTGCTAGATATAAGAAAAAGAAACATGACAGAAGGGAAACAGCCTATTTAAAAGTGTGGCCGTGAATTTTACAACCCTACATGGCAGTTTAAAAGCTATAAAGCCTATAACAAAGGAACATATGGAGAAAGCACAGTAGACACAGTGGAGATCATATAACAAAACAACTTCTCTGACAGACATCAAACTAGGAATTAAAGCACTTATGTTAGTACCCAATGCTGAAAACTGGTTCCTTGCAAAGTGACAAATAAATTTTAAAACTATAGGAAAAAGTGAGTGAAGTAAATATTAGAGTGGGACAACTGGGAAAAGGGAACATTAAAGAGAAAGTTTCAGTAGTAAGTATATTTACAGAGAAAGATAAGACTCCCACAGCACATAGTGACATCAGTAAAGATGAGAGATTATCTGTGTCACAGAAGCAAGAGCACTCAGGACTAAAGCCATATCATTTGTACTCCGGACTAAAGCCATATCATTTGTACTCAGGACTAAAGCCATATCATTTGTACTCCAGACTAAAGCCATATCATTTGTACTCAGGACTAAAGCCATATTGTTTGTACTCAGGACTAAAGGCATATCGTTTGTACTCAGGACTAAAGCCATATCATTTGTGCTCAGGACTAAAGGCATATCGTTTGTGCTCATTACTAAAGGCATATCATTTGTACTCTGGACTAAAGCCATATCATTTGTACTCTGGACTAAAGCCATATCATTTGTACTCAGGACTAAAGGCATATCATTTATACTCTGGACTAAAGGCATATCATTTGTACTCAGGACTAAAGGCATATCATTTGTACTCTGGACTAAAGCCATATCGTTTGTACTCCGGACTAAAGGCATAACATTTGTACTCAGGACTAAAGGCATATCATTTGTACGCAGGACTAAAGGCATATCATTTGTACTCAGGATCAAAGGCATATCATCTGTACTCCGGACTAAAGGCATATCATTTGTACTCAGGACTAAAGACATATTGTTTGTACTCAGGACTAAAGGCATATCGTTTGTACTCAGGACTAAAGGCATATCATTTGTACTCCGGACTAAAGGCATATCGTTTGTACTCAGGACTAAAGGCATATCACTTGTACTCAGGACTAAAGGCATATAATTTGTACTCAGGACTAAAGGCATATCATTTGTACTCAGGACTAAAGGCATATAATTTGTAGTCCGCACTAAAGCCGTATCATTTGTACTCAGGACTAAAGCCATATCATTTGTACTCAGGACTAAAGGCATATCATTTGTACTCAGGACCAAAGGCATATTATCATAACTGCCTGATAGAACAAGATGAATTCATGACAACATACAAACCATGCCTGGTAAGAAAGTAAATCTGAAATCATACCACATATCTTACTTCCCGCACCATGTAGGTAAGCAAGAGGTACAGAAAACCCTCAAATTCGGAGTTTAGAAAAATCCCAAAGTAATCGAAATAGTCCCATTGTACTTGTACCAAAGCCTGATGGCCCTATAAGGTTTTGCAGTGACCTCAGAAAATTAAACAGCATATCTAAATTTGATTCATATCACATGGTCCAAGTGAATGAACTATTGAATGATCTGGAAGGTTACATTTCTGTTTACTTTGGACCTAATCAAAGGCTGCTAGCAAATTCCACTAGCCTCATCAACTAAGGACAGTATGTTATTTTCCAAGCCAGATGGGTTCTTCCATTATAGAGTTTTGCCTTGTGATTTTTACAGAGCACTTTACTCATACAACATTTTAGAGGATCGTCTTCTCTTTCAGCTGTTCTCATTAGGGGTCGCCACAGCAGATCATCTGTTTCCATTTCTTCCTGTCCTCTGCATCTTGCTCTGTCACACCAACCACTTGCATGTCCTCTCTCACCTCATCCATAAACCTTATCTTAGGCCTTCCTCTTTTCCTCTTACCTGGCAGCTCCATCCTTATCATCCTTTTCCCAATATACCCAGCATCTCTCCTCTGCACATGTCCAAACCAACACAATCTCACCTCTCTGACTGTCTCCAAACCATCCAACCTGAGCTGACCCTCTAATATACTGATTCCTAATCCTGTCCATCCCTGTCACACCCAGTGCATATCTTAACATCTTTAACTCTGCCACTTACATGCTCTGACTCTTGCCTTTTTGTCAATGCCTCCGTCTCCAACCCATACAACATAGCTGGTCTCACTACCCTCTTGTAGACCTTTACTTTCACTCTTACTGATACATGTCTGTCACACATCACTCCTGACACTCTTCTCCACCCACTCCACCCTTCCTGCACTCTCTTATTCACCTCTCTTCCACACTCACAATTACTATAAAATGTTGATCCCAAGTACTTAAACTCATCCACCTTCACCAACTTTACTCCCTGCATCCTCACCATTCCTCTATCCTACCTCTCATTGACACACATATATTCTGTCTTAGTCCTGCTGACCTTCATTACTCTCTTGTCTAGAGCATATCTCCACCTCTCCAGGTTCTCCTCATCCTGGTCCCTACCCTCTCACTACAGATCACAATGTCATCTGCAAACATCATAGTCCATGGGGCCTCCTGTCTGATCTCGTCTGTCAACCTGTCCATCACCATTGCAAATAAGAAAGGGCTCAGAGCTGATCCTTGATGTAATCCACCTCCACCTTAAATGCATCTGTTACTCCCACTGCAGACCTGACCACTGTCACACTAACCTCGTACATATCTATCCTGTACCACTCTTATATACTTCTTGGCCACTCCTGCCTTCCTCATACAATACCACAACTTCTCTCTAGGCACCCTATCAAGTCTACAAAGACACAATGGAACTCCTTCTGACCTTCTCTATATTTCTCCATCAACCCTCTCAGAGCAAACATTGCATCTGTAGTGCTCTTTCCTGGCATGAAACCATACTGCTGATCACTAACCATTACCACCCTTCTTAACCTAGCTTCTGCTATTCTTTCCCATAACTTCATGCTGTGACTGATTAGTTTTATCCCTCTGTAGTTACTACAGCTCTGCACATCGCCTTAATTCTTAAAAATAAGTACCAAAGCATTTTTTCTCCACTCCTCAAAACAACATTTTAGAGAATAATGAACAAAATTTTTAGACCATATACCAGATGTTCAGCAACTTAGCAGGTTAATGCAGTAATATTTTCTGAATAGAGGGAAAGCTCTCTTAATAAATGTCAAGCCATATTAGATTACCTGCATCCATCTGGGTTAACAGCTAACTCAACCACATAAAAGTTAAACATGGCAGAAGCCTCCTATTTGGGCTTCAGTAGGCATAAGGATAGTGAAACCACAGGCCAAGAAAACTTAAGCAGTATAACACTGGCCCGTGTCAATCACTAAGCAAAAAATAAAGCTTTTTATGCCTGGCTAGCTGTTACCATAAATGTATTCTTAATTTTGTTGTCATCACTTGCCCTTGATTAACCTGACAAAAGCTTCCTTGAAGGTTACATGGGAAGCTGAAACAGATCAGTTATGTAGGCAACTAAAATGTTTTCTGTGTTCAGAACCACTGCTAATAGGTCCAGATTTTAAAAACAGTTCTTAGCTCAGTCAAATGTCCCTGAAGTAGATACAGGTGCAGTCATCATACTTTATAGACGGGGATGGGCATCCCATGTGTTACCTAAACAGAAAATCCAGCAACTCTGTCAGATGTTATTAGATTATATAGAAACAGAATGCATTGCAATAAAAGGTGCCTTCACCTCCATAAAGTACTGTTTGCTGGGAAGGGATTCTGCACTAATTATTAACCATGTCTCTCTAAAATGGCTTTACAGACAGAAGGATTCCATCGCAAAAGTGTCCAAATGGGCTTTTAACCTTCAACCTTGTAATTTCTGAATTCAGCATTGCACAGGCTGCAGTGCATAAATAAAACTGAGCTGTTTCAAGCCTATACTCCATCAAAGAATGCTGGAACTGCTGGTTCTACATGGTGGGGATAATTTTTATTTATTTATTTTTATTTATTTTACATTTGTTGACCAGTTTGTCAGAATGAGCTAAGTAGCCCTTTTTCAGCAGATACCCGTGGAGAAAAGCTCCACATGTTCTACAGATTATCATTTACAACAATAAGTAAACAATCAACAACTGGTTTACAGAAAATATTCAAAGTGACATATACATGAAAAACAAGGATTTACAACAGTAAATTAATCATTCTGTCTGTCAGATTTAGAATCCTACATCATTCAGAAGGACTAACAATAGTTTTGTCGCCAGACGTAAAATCTTACATTATGCAGATAAGAATGTATGTAATGTGCCTAGGATAGAGAAGTTAATGAGACAAGGTCTAGAGAGTTAAAGAAAGTTACATACGTTGTGAGCAGATAAAGGTGTGCAGTTAGGCTTGATATGCTGTTTAAGGGAGGTGGGTACAGAGGCAGGTCCATTAGCTTAACAGGTATTCTTTAGTGGCTAGCTTGAACTGACTAAGTTGCTTGAGTGACCTGATCTCTAGTGGGAGTTTGTTCCAGGCCTTGGAAGGATTATAGCTATAGAGAATAAATCCTTTTTTAGTTTTAGGTTTGTGGATTTGTAGCAGATCTAGGTTAGAGCTCCGGAGGGATCTAGCAGGTGAATAGTGGGAGATGAAAGATGATAGGGTAGGAGAGTAAGAAGGCTGATAAAGGATAGAGTGGATGATCTGGAGTTGAGGGCAAAGAAGCTGGTGAGGTAGTTCTAGCCAGTTAAGGTGACTGAGTGAGAGACAGTGATGTGACTTGTATGTTTGATGGGCTGCAAATTTGGCTATGTTGTTGTAGGTAGATTCAAGTATGGCAAGGAGTGTGGAGTTGAGGCAAGTAAGAATATGAAAGCCATATAACCCACAGGGTTGGAGTTAGACTTAAGAGAGAGTTACTTTAGCTTCAATGGTGAGAAACTTTTTGTTGCAGTAGAGGAGCCCTAGTTTCTGATGAGATTTCTTGGTACAGTTGTTAATGTGTAGATTGAATTTAAGTTGGTCATCAATGATGACACCAAGGAGTTTAGTGCTAGATTCCACCTCAATGTGTGTGTTATTGAGGAACAGGATTGGGAAAGTGGATTTAATGTGGTTGTAGTTTTTAGGAAGAAAAAGCAGTAGCTTGCCTTTTTGAGGGGTTAAGGGTAGGCTGGATATCAGAGAGCCAGTTTTCTATTGAGTTAAAGGAAGTCTGTGTTGTAGAGATGAGTTCAGAGGGAGAGTCAGCAATAGTGATGACTGTAAAGTCATCAGCATATTTGACCAGTAATGACTGAGGACAGGAAGAGTAAAAAAGATTAGTAAAGATGTTAAAAAGTAGTCGACCAAGGATGGAACCCTGAGGGACACCCATTTTAACTGGGAGAGGAGGGGAGAGTGCAGATTGCTACTTTACTGCTTGAAATCTGTCAGTGAGGTAGCTGGAAAACCATGTAACAGTAGCAGGGGAAAACTTAAGGTTGGTTAGTTTGTGCAGAAGGAAGAGGTGACAGACAGTGTTGAAAGCTTTAGAGAGATCTAAGAATAGACAGGAGACAAGTTTGTTATTATCTCTAGCAAGAGATATAGTATTAAGGAATGATAGTAGGGCAGTAGTAGTACTATGCTTTGGTCTAAAGCTATGTTGAGAAGGTGTGAGCAGATTTTCAGAGAGTAGGTAGTGCATAACTTGTTTGCATTTTTCTAGAACTTTAAAGAGAGGAGAGAAGATGGCAACTGGTCTAAAATTAGTGATGCTTGAGGAGTTACCTCCTTTATGTATTGGTAGAGTGAATAACTGTTTCCATATGGAAGGGACTTTGGACTCTGAAATGGAGCAGTTGATTAAGATAGATACAGGGAGAGCAAGTGAGTCAGCAGCTAACTGAAGGAAAAGGAAAGGAATGTCGGTAAAAGCTGAGAAAGGTTTGAGTTTAGAGAGTAGGGATTTGATGTAGCTAGTGGGTACAGGTTTGAGGAGAAAAGAATTTGATGACAGTACAGTGTGATTTGATCGAGGGTGGTTTGAAGTATTATTAAAGGTAGATGAGTTGTCACTGGGATTAAATAGTTTGGATATAGAATCAATGAAATATGTGTTGAAGGTGGAGGGAGTATCTTTGGGTGTCTTATCAGGAAAAGGATTGAGGGAGCAGAGACCACAGGATGTAGTATATGGTTTAATGAGTTCCAAAATTTTTGGGGGGGGGGTTAGATTTCAAGGCTGACGGTGGATTATACTAGTAGTCTCTTTTATCTTTATTAATACACTTTTTGGTCTGATTTCCAAGTTCTTTGTATTTTAGCAAGTCTGCAGGGAGCTTTGTTTTGGTTCATGTTTTCCATGCTCTGTTTCTATTTTTCATTAGGATGTGGGTGGAATTTGATAGCTATGGAGATATATTAGATTTAATATTAGATTCATGTGGCATAGTGACTTCTGATGCCAGAAAATATAATGCTCAGTGTAGGATTGTTTCTGCGTTTAAAACAGGATATAACATGAAGGAGAAATACAGGCAGACAAATCAAAAAGGCAAATCTATATAGTGACCAGTGAGGAGCACATTTTGCCTGGGGAACATTTTTTCTATAACTACAGTAGAAATCAAATAATTTTTTGCACAGCAAACTGCCAGTTAATTTAGTTTACATATATGCATATATATATCAGTGCAGTCAGTTCATGCTTACATGTGTGTACATATGCAATAGATAGATTGATAGGGAGACAGATGGATATAGATATATAGGAATAGATGTTTACTTTATTGGTATGCATTTCATCATTGCACATTTTATTAAAAAAACTGTACTGATGCTTGCACCCAGCAGAAGAGGTAATTCTAACTAAATTCCAACCATTTCACTGTCTGTTCTGTTTCTTTGGTTATGGGACACTTGGGATATAACGTTGTAAATATGGCATTATTGAGAGTGCATTTGTGAATATTAGGACTACATGTTAGAGATTGCTGTTTTTTAATTATATCAGTTGACAGTGGGGTAAGGAAATTGGTCATTTTCCCCACTGTTTTACAATCTCAGAGTTAGTATATTTAGAAATACAACAGTGTGGTGGGGCACTTCATACTCAGCAGAAACACTTAGTATTTTACATGTATTTGACAGACAGACAGACAGAAATGTTGCTGTTTGTTAGTACTATACTGAATCTCAATGAAAATGATCATTGATGTTTCAGCATAGACTCTGTATATAATATACAATATACTGTGGTATACACCCCTATTGAATGTTGTAGGGCTGTCAGGGCATGCTGGGAGGAAAATCACACCCACTCATACCTGAAGTTTAAGAGTACATTATATCATCTTATGAAAATGATGGCAAGAAAAAAAGAGGGAGGTCATTTACCTCTTGAGAAGAAGGACTGATGTTTAGAATAGAAAATTTGGATTATAATGTTTGATGCAATACATGGAAAGCTGGAAGAAGATCCTGTGGGAATTTGTAGAACTGGGTGAAACAAAATTTGTGGATATATCTCAAATAATGTCAGTGATCCAGTAGTAGATCTCCCTCTGCATATGGCGACCAACTTGGCTTAAGGTGGAGAACCAACACAGTAAACTGAAGCTGCTGTTATTTTCTTTTGAGAGATGTTTGAACTGATAAAGCTTAAAGAACGATGCCAGAGTTCCTTTGCATATGAACATTACATGTAGTGCTCTTTAATTAAGGAGTGTCAAGTGCTTACTAAATTCTATACTATTGGAGAATGTTATCCAAAGTTTGGTTAAAATATACTAATCTACCTGCACTGCTGTCTTTAAGTGGTCATGCCTTCTGAATTAGGGCCCTAACTGTAGAAACAGAGAACTGTTGTTTTTTATGTGTTACTATATGTGCCTGCATAAAGACAGATGAAGAGGAAGAGAGAGAGAGAAAGAGAGAAAGAGAGAGAGACAGTTGAGTATGCATTTTCTTGGGAACTGCTACCATTTTTGTAAATTTAATTTTCTGCCAGGTACAACCACAATGAAAAGATATGGACATATTTCTAACTTCTTGTGAGTCTAACAAAAGTGAAGTTATGTGTTTGTATTGAAATAGTGGTTGGGAGAAACCCTTTTAAAAATCATTGGTGAATGAATTCCTAATAGCATGTTGAACAGAGTAATGGGGCAGGATTCACGAAGGCTTGCACGGAGTGTAAGAGACGTGCAACACTCCATGCAAGCCTCGCGATCCAGGAACAGCCCTAAGCTCCGTGTAAGAGACCAGCTAAAACGTCTCTTACACGGCCTGGGCGTGGACACGCTAAATACCTCACTTGCATCTGAAAGGTATGCAAATGAGGTATATTAGCGATCCACGAAGCAGAAACCAGTCCGTGTAGGAGACGTTTTAGCAGCAGAAATGTACTCAGCTGACAACTGAGTACATTTCTGCAAATTCCACAACAGAGCGATGTCAGCTCCAAATAAAGGTTGCATATGACTCAGGCAGCATGCCAATGGCCAAATATGTGGCCATTGGCAAGATAACCCGATTCAAAAATATTAAAAATATAATGTTTAAACCCAGCGCAGCCCCGTGCAAACGGGCTGCGCTGTATAAAACCATAAAATAGAAGGTTATAAACCCACAAATGTGGGTTTCATGCAATACATGGAATGCCAATGCAGGGACCAGCAGACCAAAACCAACATGGCCACCGTGTAGTGGTTGCTAAGGGGGAAGCTGAGTCTAAGACATGTAACTAAGCATTAGTAGGCAATCTCATGTAAATGAGGGTTCGGATACTGAATCTCACAGTCACATACCAAATGAGCACAGTCTGAGTAGTATAAGAGATACAAAAGGGGGAGGAATAGAGTAGGAGATAGGTGACATCACAGGGGGGAATGGTAGAAAGAAATGCAGTTCATTGGAGGCCAGTGTAACATGACAGATGACAGGCACAGATCATGGAAAGAGGTGTGTCACTAGATAAGTCATGGAAAGTCAAGAAATGGAAGGTGTACACTATTACCTACACCAAAGTTTCTTGCTGGCCATGCATGCGCACGTGTGCGTGCCATGAAGTGCGAGTAGGACAGTGTGTGCGCGTGTAAGGCAGTGTGAGCATGTGGGAGCATGTTGGGAGATGTTTAACACTGTTTGCGCGGGTGTGCGCACGTGTAAGGCAGTCTGAGTATGTTGGAGACTGTTGGCAGACGTGTAACAGTGTTTGCGTGGGTGTATGCACGTGTAAACCCGAATAAGTAGATTCTGAACCATGTAAGCACGTGTGCATGCGTGTAAGCCACTGTGAGCGTGTTTCAGATAGTATGCACGTTGCTCCCCCCTGAGGAAACAGAGAGGAAAAAGGAAGCAACAGAATTAATAGAAAGCTAGCAGGGATAACTGCTGAAGCTAGCAGGTGAAAATAATTAGAAGCAGGCAATTACACAGACAGAATAGTAGCCCAGCCCAGCACTTAAAACTCTGCAAACAGTAGTGCAGGATGTTTCCATTAAGAGACACTGTAAGATAGGAGTAAGCTAATAGAAGTGAAAACTGAAAAAGCTTCACTCAGAGCAGAAATGTTAGGGGCTGCCATAGCTGTCATAATGAGACATAGGCGACTTGCTGAGGGTGGTGACAATGCAGATGGTGCCAGACAACCCACAGTGAGGAGACGGAGAAGAGTGTACAGGCCCAGGGTCACCTACCATGGGTTACATGAGCTGGAGATAGTAGAGCTATAGAGTGGACAGAGAGCTCCTGCAGCAAATTGTTGAGCTGTGCAGGCCACGCCTCACACACAGAACCAACAGAGGGGAACCCATCCCAGTGGAAACCAAGGTATGTGTTGGCCTAAGAATACTAGCAACAGGTACCTTCCAGAGACCAACTGGCGATATGATGGGGATATCACAGGCATCAGCCTCCAGGGTACTGCACCAGTTCCTGGATGCCATGTCAGCACATGTCGGTGATCATGTATATTTCCCCAATGCCCGTGAGGTATTAGCCAGCAATATGCATCTCTTCCAGCAAATAGCGGAATACCCTGAGGTACTGGGTGTAATAGACTGCACGCACATACGCATCAAAGCACGAGCCGGTGAGCGGGGTAGGGCCTACATTAACCGCAAGGGCTTCCCCTCCATCAACTGCCAGGTTGTGTGTGATGCCCAGGGCATAATAATGAATGTGTGTGTGCTGGCTGCCCCGGGAGTTATCACGATTCCCACATCTGGCATTTGACGCAGCTGTACCAGACATTTGCCAATGGGGACATCCCACACGGACACCTAGTGGGGGATGCAGGTTATGCACTGGAGCCGTGGCTGATGACACCCATCAGAAACGCGCACACACCTGAACAGGAACGCCTTAATCAGGCACACGCACAAACACGTAATGTAATAGAGCGTGTGTTTGGGCTGCTCAAGTCACAGTTCCGGTGTCTGGACACATCTTGGGTTTGGAAAAAAAACCCCTTTTTCAGTTTTTTTTCCAAAAAACCCAAACTAAAAAAATTGGGTAAAAAACCCAAAAAATTGGGGGCAAAATGGTATTGGTTGGGGGTATGCCTAACCCAAAATAAATATTTTTAATCTTTTGCCCGAAAACAGCTTTTTCAGCAAAGGACCCCAGCCCCCGGGGGCCTTTTTTCCAAAGGGGGGGGGGGGGGTATTTTTGGGGGCCAAAACCAAAAAAAGGTTTTTCCCCCCTGGGGGGGGGGGGGGGGGGGGGGGGGGGGGGGGGGGGGGGGGGGGGGGGGGGGGGGGGGGGGGGGGGGGGGGGGGGGGGGGGGGGGGGGGGGGGGGGGGGGGGGGGGGGGGGGGGGGGGGGGGGGGGGGGGGGGGGGGGGGGGGGGGGGGGGGGGGGGGGGGGGGGGGGGGGGGGGGGGGGGGGTGGGGGGGGGGGGGGGGGGGGGGGGGGGGGGGGGGGGGGGGGGGGGGGGGGGGGGGGGGGGGGGGGAGGGGGGGTGGGGGGAGGGGGGGGGGGGGGGGGGGGGGGGGGGGGGGGGGGCCCCCCCCCCCCCCCCCCCCCCCCCCCCCCCCCCCCCCCCCCCCCCCCCCCCCCCCCCCCCCCCCCCCCCCCCCCCCCCCCCCCCCCCCCCCCCCCCCCCCCCCCCCCCCCCCCCCCCCCCCCCCCCCCCCCCCCCCCGCCCCCCCCCCCCCCCCCCCCCCCCCCCCCCCCCCCCCCCCCCACCACCCCCCCCCCCCCCCCCCCCCCCCCCCCCCCCCCCCCCCCCCCCCCCCCCCCCCCCCCCCGCCCCCCCGCCCCCCCCCCCCCCCCCCCCCCCCCCCCCCCCCCCCCCCCCCCCCCCCCCCCACCTCCCCCCCCCCCCCCCCCCCCCCTCCAAAGAAAGACATGTGTAAGTATAGGTTGCAGCCCTCAAAACCGATGTTGAATCCACAAAAGGCCCTGTGCAAGTACAGAATATGGGACACACCACAGAACATATTATACAGGCATTCCATGAACACAGCCAGGAATGCTTGGGTATGCAATCACAAATAACAACAACACACAATGCCATACTGCGAGGCATCTGGCATGCTGGCCTCCAGCCATTACCAAACCATGCAAGAGAATGAGGAAGTTACCACATGATAGAGCAAACATAAAAAGGAAGTAATCACTGACCAGTAGTATGGCAACAACATATGTCCACACATACAATCCACTAAGTCCAGCCACAACAAGTATAATCTATGAATCCAGAGGCAATGTGACGCCAGTACCAAGTACACAGACAACCACAACACCCCCCCAATAAATACAAACATATGTGATAGATGCATCCATGTATCCAAACCAGAGGTTGAGCTCCAACAACTCAGTACTGTCAACACTAGTCAGGAGGAGGAGGTAACCACATATACCACAAACCCAGTCCCACATAGACCTACCAGAACTGTAAACCAAACACATAAACACAGACAAATATTCCCGGAGGCCTTAATTACAAACACACCACACCAACAGAAACCTCCAAAGTAGATCACAAGCAACCACAACCTTCAAACATAGCACATGCAACGAATAGTACGCAAAGCTGGTGTGTCAAACAGTCACAGGCCCGAAGGAGAAACAACATGCCTGATACAGTCGTAATAGGTGTCTGTATAGGCAGACACACAGCTGTCCCACTCACCAGACTGAACAACGGCAAGGGTAGAGTAAGCTCCTTGTAGGGTGCGACAAATTGCCACTTAACACAAATGCAGAGTCACCCCAAAGCAAGCAGAAATATGATGCACTCAATGTCCATGCTGGTGTGAATTACCTGAGATGTACCTCCCTGGTCAACATCAAATGAGACATGGATGGTCCCTCCGAGTATGTACCTCAGGGCGGGATGACACTGGCTGTGTGCAGCATCCAACCCTCACCAAGAATGATGCCACAGTGCAAACACAGAATGCTCATGTTTAACAGCTGGCACAGTTACAGCTGTCAGTCCAAGAGGGTGTAATGTGTGTCTGCTTGAGATGTCAAGCATGACAAGCCATGCTGCTGTTACAGGGATGGCTGTCAGCTGTTACCCGTGTGCGTCTGGATACTGGATAAGGCCTTTGCCACCTTCATAGAGCCCTATGTAGGCAAGGCCAAAAAGACTACCCACCACCCTAGGAAACATAAGTGGTAGGAAACATAAAGGTAATGCTGTCCAATGCCAGATGTGTAAACTGCAATATGCATGCCCCTGAGGCACTTCCCATTATGGAGAACATTGATGCCTGTCCAGTGACAGAAGCCTGCTGCAGGCCTAGTGATAGCACACCAGCACTACTAGGTTATACCACATACCATGTGTTATGGCCCCAACACCTGCACCAAGACATCAAAGGAGGGGGGGGTATCCATATGCAGCACAGACACTCATATAGCCAGGTAACTGACAATGCACAAAGCAGTGGACATCACCCATGTGCACATAACTGTAGTCAAAACTGCTGTACAGTCTGTAGCATGCGACAGACCACACTCTCTCACACACAAGAACCCCACCCAGACATCCGAAGACACTGGACAGTATGAATGTCCCACCAAATACCAGACAAGGTACACAAAGTACCACATAGGTGTCAAACCATTATGTATGCAAGGAGTCATCAGGGACCTAGGGACATAGGTCGACATTAATCTGTCATGTGACAGCCACAATGCTAATGTGGCTATGAAGACTGTTGATACTGGACACCGTATCATGAAAGGATTCACATCAACATCAACAGAGGTCACTGTGTCGCTGTACTGTTCCCTTATCAGATCCATAATCTAGTACAATGACTCATATGGGATGTACCATACGTGACACCTGCAGCGGTTCGGAAGACCTCATAGTTACCCACCAACAGGATAAAGGGTGTGAAATATATGTCATATGCTGCCTGGCTGTAGACACCCCAGCTGACTGCAGTCACACACTGCCTACACAGAGGCATTGTATGTCTGTTGTACCAGGCCATGTCCAACACAGGAGTAATGGACATGCTACACCTGAGGAAATCAAAGCCATGAGCTGTGAGAGTCACAGATGTCAACCTCAACACATAATGAAATAAGATGTGCTGGAGGGACAGATACATAACCCATAGGCTCCCCACACCCAGAAACAGGATCCCAATCCATGGTAGGCAGAGCCCCTCACTGACACCCCTCAACAGGAATATTGCCAAGTGGATGGATGACCGTACATGTATACAGGGGGTCCCCACTGTGTCACGACCAGACAGAGGCACAGTGAAGAACCTCATAAATGGCCATAATTGAACATAGCAAGGGGTGGCGAAAGAGACACACACTCTAGCTAGGCTTACTAATGGCCTAGGGTGTCTAGCCTACTATGAACCCACGAACCTATGAAGATACAAAACGTACAGGACACTAAGGATAATCACAAGGCATACCCAACTGATGGTAGGAACCATGTTGGGCATCCACAGATATGCTCCAAATCACACAGATATTACAAACAACATACCAAACACACACACATATTGCTAACATACAACCTGTCAGGTGCAGTGCAAACACCCCCCCCCCGAGTGCAAAATACCTATCCCAGCACATGGTCCCCTCACATTGCAGATGCTGAGGTAACAGCCATCATCTGCAAAGCAGAACACACAGCAGCAAAGGTATGTGATGGTGTCCTGTGCTGAGGCCAACATGAATCCCAAGAGTAATGGAATGCAAAATCACACTACTGGCCAATGTCAGCCTTACCACAGGATAAGTACCCAAAGAGCAGTGTACAACAACAGTGGTCCATCACAACAAAGGTGTTGCCTGAATGGATACTCCAAACTACCACCCAGGATCCTGACAAGCTTGTTCTGCACAGCTATGGAAAGGATCAGTATGTACCACAGACAGAAGGCTAATGTGGACCTACTGATACTGGACCCTACACACTGTGGCTGTTGTAACTGCAGAACCGGCCCCTAAACATGTCTGACCCATTTGAAGCAGTCATTAAGGTCATTGATGAGGGCTATGTGGTTCACACAGCGTAGCTGGACCGTGCACATGCTTCTAGACAATACCGTACGTGTTCAGTATGGATATGTTCACCAGCTTAAATATACACCCCTATGTCAGTAGAGGGGTTGCAAAGCAGACCAAGGACAGAACTGACATGGTCAGACATGCCGCATCCATGTCAGACTACAAAGCGGATATGAGTGGCATCCCACAAGGCCTGGTCTTGCCCCCCCCATTCTGTATACATGCCCCATAGGTATAGGCCAACATGGAAGGACTATAACTGAGCATGTATGCAGAGGAGTACAAACAGCCCACCATATCCGACCCCCAGCTGACACAAGCAACCCACAAAAGGGCCACCTACAAACAGACAACTGTAGCCATAGCCACGTCAGCAAAGCTAATCGCAGAACTGTGTATAGACAACCACCGTGGATATACAGTAAGTGCCCACAAATTACCACACAGGTGTTACCCCATGAGGTACCTAACATGTAATGTGAGACCTGGGTACAAAAGGTGATAAATATCCTGCAATGGACAAACATGTGTCTGTAGTGTTCGCAGAAACATGTACCATATACCCACCCAAACATGAAGGCTGGCAGATGTAGATAAGGGGAACTCTCTCTGGCTCTGCAGCCATCCTCCATCAGCATCACAACTGACTACAATAGCCCCTGTGGGATATACCACAGCAGACACCTCCATCGACTGTAAAGTCCACAACAGTACCCCACCAGGGGTAGCAAAGAGCATGAACAGATGCCATGTGTTGCCTGAGTAAACAAACTGCAGCCCCACACCACCATCCTTACCAGCTACAGGAAAGCTGTGCCTGATGTATGAAGCCATGTCCAACCTGGAATGAATGAACATGTTGCACCTTGTACAATCTGAATGGCAGTGAGCTATGCACATGAGAGACCTGAACCCCAGCACTGACATACATAGGACAAGCTGTACAGAATGATCCATAACACAGAAGGCACCCCCACACTTCAGTAAACTCCTGGTACAGGTCAGCCAGAGTGCCACATATCGACACCCCTCAAGAGGCATCCTGATGAGTGTATGGGAGATGGTAGGTAGGCTACCCTGGGTATCACTGTTATGTCAGCGGTAGACAGAGGCACAGTATACCAACCATGACATATGTAATGGCAAACTCCAGTTACAATGTGTGTTGAAGGACAAACACACCCTGTGACTACCATCAGAAATGGCCTATGGAACATCGCTAGTGTTTGCCAATATCCACCCATGTTGTGGACTACACTAGCAATGTTGGATGAGCCTGGTGTAGGTAGTCCATATCTGAACATATTGCAACATGGTCATATGTGCACAACTGTCCCCTACACAGTCTGTTGTGCTCACTATGAAGATGTCAAGCAGTGATAGGACTAAAGCCCAGGATACTGTCCACCACAGTGAAAGTACTGAACCAGTACACTATACGGTACTACAGTGTTAGGTCATTATGAAAGTATGTTGAGAACTGTCTGCAAAGTATCCCATGCAATTCCTGCAGGCACAGTATAATCCCTGTTGTGGCAGACACGAAGCAGTTGGCCAGTTAGTACACAACATGACACCCAACACACAATCATAAACGTGCGATAATGTCGAAGGTCACACACACCCAAATATGTGGTGGACTTCAGAGTGCAACATATGGAAAACTCACACTGGGCATGCTCGCATACTTTGATAAATGAGGCATATGTCAGACAACATGCCATGGAAAGGCTGAACTGGGCATGCTCACACACTTAGGCCATATCTCCGTGTAGCAGTTGGCTACACATATCTGGTATTTGTACGTGTCAGTCCAGGAACCAACCACAACACAGCAATCAGCCCAGTGCACACAGTAAATGACCACAGAGACATAACTGATATAGTGGATCACCGTCATATGCAAACATCTGCCACAGATACACAAGTTGGTCATAGGAACAGGGAATGCTATAATAAAGACCTGCAAACAGTAGAACAGCACAACAAATATTGTGCATCCGACAATTGAACATATGGGTGTAGAGGTCAATACTAGGCTTCTTGCCCCAGGGAATGACAGCTCAGCCAGAGTGTGCTTGGCATCTGCATCCCAGGATAGTAGGCTACCGTGCCACTGTAAAGTAGGTCACAGAAGGCAACATGTGAGGCTAGTGAGCTGTGCCTCTGTCAAGCAGGGGCACCGTGGAGGTCTCAGGGATTGAATGTGCTAAGCCACAGCCATGTTGTCGGTGTGTGCTGTGAGAAGGTTGCTGAGGATCTCTGACAGTAGGTGTCCATCAATAACAGACTGAGGGACCCTATCTGCATTCTCTGGACGATTCCACTGTCAACACTGTGTTGTAATGAGTATGTGTGAATGAAGTGCCGTGCTGGAACTGTCCACAGATGTCCTCCCTCTGTGGGCTACAGCTCTGCAATGTATTAGGTCACTCTGTCTGTTGAGCGGCATATGGCGGTGTACAGCTGACAGGTGTCTTGTTGTGGAGCAGTCATGGGTATATGTGGGATAGCATGACCAATGCAAACTGTACACATGCTCATAGGATGCAATTGTCAAGGATTATGCTGAGTGGCCAGTATAGTCCTCCAGCATGGGTCCTCTGAAGTCATCCACCCCAGTCTACACAAGTGTAGAGTCTGCTTGTGCTAAACACAGTTTGTGTGCAGTGACAACCTTGCCTGGGGGTGGAGATGAGATATGGATGTCCAGGGAAAGGTGGGTATGGTCAGATATCAACAATGGTGGCCTACCTCTGGTGTGGAACAGTGAGTACCCACGTTGCAGATGGACAGGTGCAATATTTATTCACCCATGTGGCTGTGGTGTGTGGTTCTGCCATAGCACATGGACCCACAAATTGTAGTGGCTATAGGGTAAAGTGTTAGAGGCCTGAGTAGTTCTCACACACAATATGCCTGTACCTGATGTTAACAACTGGAATGGTGTATGTGAATACCTGCATATCCTGGCACTGTTCCCAGGGAAGCTAAGTGTGTGTCCTGGATGTGGGTGTGGTGTTCTGGACTGGTTGTGTTGTGTGTTACAGGTCCTGTGGTCCCAAAGCATGGTATAGAACATAATCTGCCAGTGCGATGTGCATATCTGACCCTGACGTAGGTGGCTGCAAATGCATATATATGCTATCCCCCACCTGACAGGTAGTACTACATCTACATACCTCTGTAGAAATAAAGATGTCAGCACCCTAGAAATACTACAGGTGCAGAACAGATGCCTAGTAATTCGGATAGTGCGCTCTGTTAATGCGTCTCCCTGAAGTGTCATAACATAGTTAGGTAGGGGTTCGAATCCTGCAAATGCTCAGTGTGTGTGTATGGATGAGTGGGGTTTGTGTGTGTGAAAGGCTGTGAGAGGGAAATGTCCCTTTTGGCAACTGGGAGAACACACTACAGGATACACACTCCCCTTTCTAAACACAGATGATGTCAGCACCCTATAAGTACAGCAGGAGAAGGGAAGACTCCCAGTAATGTGAATAATGCACTCTGCTAATGCGTCTCTCCCGAGTATCATAATGTAGTTAGGTAGGAGTTTGAAACCTGTAAATGGCATGTGTGTGTGTTTGGATGTGGGGAGTTTGTGTGTGTGCATTTCCGTATGAAAAACATGTTAGTTTTGGCAATCGGGAGATCACACTACCTGATGCACATTACCCTTTCAAAATACTGATGTCGTCAGCACCCTATAAGTATAGCCAGAGAAGAGGCACTATCTAGTAAACCGAATAGTGCGCTTTGCTAATGCATCTCTCTTACGTGTCATGACCTAGTTAGGTAGGGAAATGAATCCTGCAAATGGCAAGTGTGCATGTGTGTGGGGGTAGTAGGGTGTGTGTAAATGCAAGTGTGAGCGAACATATCCTTTTGGCAACTACTACAATACACCAGATGCTGCATACTCCCCCAGTAAACACAGGGGATGTCACCACACTATCAGCACAGCCAAACAGGGCTAGTTGGCTAGTAATGCCAATAGTGTGCTCTGCTACTGTGTCTATTACCATTGTCAGAGTACAGATAGGTATGTTTTGGTAACCCACAACTGTCATGTGTGGTTGTGTCACACAGTATGACCTTGTGTGGGTGTTTGTACATAACAATGCATGCCATTGCCTAAACCAGCAATGGCATTGCACACATGATGTATGTGTGTGACACATACACATAAATACCTGTGACCTTCAGTAGTTACCATGTCTGACACATGCTTCGAGTGGATAAATGGTATTTGCAATGTATACCAATATGACTGTGTCTTACTGTGCAGGGTCTGTACGTGGTATGTCTCTATACAGTGTGGGTGTCTATGGTGAAAGACCTACAGCAGGGGATACACATCAGGTCTGGGCCATATAGTGTACATGTAGTTGATGTACAGGTGCTGCATGTTCCCACCTGTTGTGGTAGTGGTAACATGTCATTCCACTGCAATTCGGTGACCACCTGCTGTGAACCCTTCAACTAGTGTATTAATGTAGCTACAGTAATGCTCACACACAATGTTTGGCTGGATGCAGTCCGACCATATAAACACAGTTCTTGAGACTGTCATATTGCCAGTGTTGTTATGGAGGATAGGTGGTCTTCCTGTGTATGGGAGGGTTGTGTGTGCCAGGCTATGAACCAGATGGCAGTCCAACACACTGTTAGCTGCACATGAGTAGGCCCTGATGGTTTGTGCTGTGCCAACAACCTGGAGGTGTGTGTATCTGTGTTACCTTGGGATACCACCCCCTATCCATGTGTGTTACATGTGTAGGGGATGACAGGCATGGTATGGGGCATAACCTGTCAGTGATGGGTAACACCTGTGAGCCATGAATCATGAATATGGTACTGCACAGACATTGCAGTTCACCATGCTGAGGGCATTGTCTGGTGCATGCATCTTCCGGTGTATACTGCTGTTGTTGTGTAGCAGCACTGTTAGTGTCCTAACCTTTGTGATACCCACGGAGGTCGCTATGTAAACCATGTCCTGCAGCATAAGGCAGTATGTGTGTACCAAGGAGCTTTGCCATTATACATCGGGCCATGGGTGTCACATGCAAGATGACCCTTGCACATCATTGGGGCTTCCCTAGCATGTAAGCACACATTGACAGCCAGTGGATACCCTATGAATGACAGTGGAGACTGAGCATAATGTAGACATACAACACCCTTCCCACATATAGTGGTAGAATACCTGGTGAGGGTATGTTGGCAACCAACATCAGGCTCATACTGGCCTGTGCCACATGCTGAGAGATCCATTCTATGTTCCCTATCATGTAGTCCAGGGAGGTATGTCTCAGGCAGCCATACTGGCATGGTCAATGAGTGAGTCATATCTGTCCATGCCTCTGACTGACCTGTATGCATGTGTGCTGTGGTGGACCATAGTGCCCCTGAGGCATATCACTGTGACCTTCACCAGATACAGCCTGTTGAGTGGGACCCCAGTGCAGCACACAAGACAGGTACCTGACACGTCTGTAGCAGGTGTGTTGTGTAGCCCTACAGGCTGTGAGTGTGTGGCACAGGGGATGTGCGTGCCATGTGTGGCATGTGCTGTGTTCTGATGGAACATATGCCTGTGTGCCAGCTGTGGAGGTGTGTGATACCCAGGCAGGCTGCTATTCTGAGTCCCCACGTATGCCCCAGTGTGTTCAGCATGCTGTCAGTGCGTGTGAATGTCTGACTGGTATTGTAGTCACTGTACTATATTTTATAGATTTATTTCTTTATCCTACATTTGTTGACTGGGATAGTCCAACTGGATGCATGTCCATTTCCAGGGGAGGCCCGTGGAGACAAGCTACGAGGGTGGCAGATACAGCATTACATAATACTGGCATTACATATTACAAACAGATTATTTACAGAGATTACATAAGTAAGCAAGTCAAACATGTTCCACAGGTTAATGTTAGACCTGAGCACAAGTCAGGATTAAATTAAAATTACACAGTAAAGTGGTTCACAGATTTTACACATTCGAGTTTGCCAGGCTTGATACATTGACATAGCCAGTTAAGTGACAAATGTTGTTTGAGTCTACTGTTAAATTGACCTAAGGTGGACAGTAGGATAATATCAGCTGGAAGTGAGTTCCAGGATCTGCTTACAGGGTTTGCAAAGAGAGAATCACCGGCTGTGTTATTAAACTTGCTAGTCTGAAGTAGTAATTTGTTAGAGGATTGAAGCGGTCTAGGATTGTTATAGGGGGTGATAATATTTGAAGTGCAGGAGTATTGTCTGGATTATAGAGGATTTTATAGGCCATAATCAGTTGGTTATACTGTATTAGGCTGGGTATTGCAAGCCAACCAAGCTGATTTAGATTGATGCAATGATGTGTCCTAAAAGGCAGCCCAGTGGCAAACCTGGCAATGTGGTTGTAGCAAATTGAGTGTTTGTTAAGCACAGTCTTGTTCATATTCGAGAGTAGAGGGGATGCATACAGAAGGGTTGAAACAAGGTGTGACCGAGCTATGGCACCTTTAGCTGGAGGAGCTAGGAAGGCTTTAATTCTGTAAAGTGACCCTAGTTTTCTATTGATGGCTTTGATAATCTGGTTAACATGTAGGTCACATTTGAGATTATTGTCTATGATGACACCTAATAGTTTCGGAGATGGGTCAGGGGAGATTATTGTGCCATCAGTTGATGTTATGGTAGCGGTGAAAGTGGTAGACCTACGTGTTGGTGAAATAACAGCAGTTTAGTTTGATTGGGATTTAGGATCAGACGATTTTCAGAAAGCCAGTTTTCTATTGTATTAAAGGTGGTCTGGGTAGCTGAACATAACTCTACTGAAGATGTGGCTGAGCAGATCAGAGTAGAGTCTTCAGCATATTGGATACAGCTGACTTTTGGGATGACAGTATAAAGGTAGTTAATGAAGATGGAGAACAGCAAGGGCCCTAGTATAGAGCCTTGTGGTACTCTGAGGGTGTTAGGTAGAAGGTTAGAGACTTTGTTCTGCCAGAGGCCAGCCTGCTGTCGACCATGCAGGTAGGATTGAAACCATTGGAAGGCTTCACTATCTAGACAGTCTTTGCAGGGTGTGGAGTACAAGTTGGTGATCAACCATATCGTATGCCTTGGAAATATCCAAAAAGAGGGCTGCGGACATATAATTATTGTTGCAAGTATGGCTTATGGTGTTAGTAAAGGCTAGGAGGCCTGAAGTAGTGCTGTGATGAGGACGTAAGCCATGCTGAGTGTCTGCCATAAAGCGAGTTTGGATTAGGTGGTGCATGAATTGTCTATGACGAAAGTTTCCGTAATCTTTGCAAGTGGAGAGAGTATAGCTATTGGCCTATAATTGGAGACTTCAGTAGAGCTGCCTCCTTTGTGAAGTGGGATTACATATGACATTTTCCAGATGGTGGTAAAGTTAGATTCTAACATGGTTCCTTTGATTACCTTTGAGACGGGGTAAGCAATAGCATCATCTGGTTTGATAGGTACTCAGCAGGGAGTTGATCAGCAGAAAGTGTAGTGGGTTTCACTGTTTCAATCAAGGTACAGAGAAGTGAAATGGCGACTGGTTGGCAGCTGGACGCAAGTAGTTTTCTAGGGGTGCTACTTTCAGGACCAGGGGAGCTAGGAGGTAGATGACTAGCTAGGGCCTGAAATGTCTCAGTAAAGAACTGGTCAAAACTATCAGGAACATCTTCAGGGGTATTATCAATAGTAGCAGCAGGGATTGGGGTTGACATTTGTCCAGGATGTAGTATATATGACATGCCACCTGACAGGGTATGGCATTACTGGGTTCAGAGAGACCAGTCCCCAGATTAGATGTGTGGTGGCATCCCACACATGTGTTGTATGTTCCTGGCTAAGGGTGATGGCTGACTGCATACATGTGGCAGCTGTGACAATGACACATGACTCACATAAACCACAACTGGACCATAGAGGCGATTCACAGGATACCTTTGCACATGCTACCCTAGTAGTGTGATTGCCATGGTGAGTACCAACACATAGGGCCAATGGGGAACAACATACTGAAGGTGTGTATGTGTGGGTGTACCGCTACTGTTTCATAGCACTGACATATATGACTGCACATGTGGGTAAATGCCAGGTAAGACGTGTGCAATGTG
The DNA here is from genome assembly GCF_019279795.1 of Protopterus annectens. Taxonomy (NCBI): domain Eukaryota; kingdom Metazoa; phylum Chordata; order Ceratodontiformes; family Protopteridae; genus Protopterus; species Protopterus annectens. The sequence goes on from NC_056725.1 coordinate 1,857,127,828, forward strand.
TCACAGGCAACGTACATGCATACAGGACAAACAGTGACGTTCTGTCATGTGTAAAGTTGACATACGTATCGTACGCTATGCAGATGTCACTAGAAGTCTACAGAAGCACTGTAACTCTGCATTGCAGGTGTAAGCAGTGTTCCAGGGAACCCAAGCGAACATGCATGCAAACAAAGCTACAGTAAACAGGGCTGGAAGTAGTGCATTATACAACAAAGAAGGGGGTAGCAATAGCAGTAAGTAACAATGCAAATATGTAGGCACTATCAACATGTACCCAGGAATACGCAGTGCAGATGCCCATGGTAGAACTGATATTATGTCATACTTATTTGTGATTTGGATTACATTGGTACTGCACACATATCTACATGTGCCAACATCCACATGGCATAGTCGTTGTGGGCAACTTGACACCATTACTGTACATGTCCACCATTGCATATCACTACTTGCGTTAGCTTTCCCCCGTGCTACCCATGTATGCGGCTATCTGTTGACAACCTTACCACCGGCATGCAATTATGTGCAGCTGTTATACTTTGGTATGTACTATGGGTGCAGATAACAATTCAGGACATTCATACAGTTACTGCAGCAGGCATGCTGGGATAAACACACAGTCATAGCAGCACACTGTACTGTTACCAACATGATACTACTAATACACTTCTATGTAGTCACCCTGTGCATCAGCAATGTGTTTACCTGTTCCCGCTATGATGTTGGAGATTGCAGGAGGTGGCACAGTGTCATCATATGCACAGGGTGTGGATTAGGTATGCCTGAGTCAGCCACTGATACCAATTGACATATGTGTGTGTATGTGTGTTGGTGAGGGGCAGCAGTACAGGGTGGGGCAGTGTTGGTGCAGTGTGTGCGTGTATGTGGTTGCCCTAGGTGTTAACATTTCGCATGTGTATATGCACGCACACAGTTCCACCTCATGGCTGCCATATACAGGGGTTTGTGGACAGCCACAGACTGCACCTGGCAGGCCATACAGATCAGTGCCTGTGTGCACGGACACGGTACCTGTGCCTGGCAGGGGTGCTACGGACCGTATCCAGTACAAAGCCAGACTGGGTACTGTCATCAGAAGCGGGAGTGTGTTGACTGGACACAAGTCCCTTTTGGGACTGTCCAGAGCCATGTGTATGTGGTCTCCTGGGGTGTTCCAATGACAGCACAGACCCAGCATTGCTGGGGCTGCTGCTGGCACTATGGGGGCGTGCGCAAGCCTGTTGTCATCCACGCCGACTGCCAGCTGCTGCTGCTGCCGGCATACGGCCACGTCGACGCCGCAAATGCCCACCATTGCCCTGGCTCATGGACATCTGGTTGTGGAACTGCTGTAATATGTCCCCACAATGTCTGTCTATGACATTGTTGAAGTTACGGATAGCATCCGCAATGTCATGCATACTGTCAGTCATGGCTGTGCGACATGCTCTCAGCTCCCTCAGACCCTGTCTGGTGTACCTTTCCATATGTGACTGTGCCTGCATGACAGTCCGAAACATAGCTGAGGTTGACAGACCTCTTTGGGCACGTCGGCCAGAGGCAGTACGCCCACGGATGCTCCAACGAGAACCCACGGGCAACTGTCTGTGTGGTACCATCGGAGGACCCTGCCCATGGCTGCTGTGTGGGGACGCATGTGCCACAGGTACCACATTACCCTGGTCTATGCCCACTGTATCCTGTCCATCACCTAGGGACAATGGTGACAAAGGATGTACAGGCAGGATGACTGTGCACAATGATGGGGTTGACAGCTGTGTACTGTCAATTGGCTGACCAATGGCAGACCCTGACACACCTTCCTGTACCATTACACAAATATCATCATTACCAGTAGCCTTGGCACAGGATTCAGGTTCCCTGCTGCAGGTCACCAGAGCAGCCCCAGAACCTGTGGGAGGAAGACAGGAAACACAGTTTACAATCTCCAGACATTGTTACCAGTGATGCACTTATACACACATGCACACATGCACACATGGACACATGCACACATGCACACATGGACACAGGCACACATGCACACATGGACACAGGCACACATGAAGACATGCACACGTGGACACAAGCACACAGGCACACATGCACACAGGCACACATGCACACGTGGACACATGCACATGTGGACACATGCACACATGCACCCATGCACACGTTGACACATGCACACATGGACACATGCACACATGCACACGTGGTCACATGCACACATGGGCACATGCACACATGCACACATGCACACGTGGACACAGGCACACATGCACACATGCACACATGCACACATGGACACAGGCACACCTGCACACATGCACACATGCACACATGCACACATGGGCACAGGCACACCTGAACACATGCACACATGCACACATGCACATGTGGACACAGGCACACATGCACACATGCACACGTGGACACAGGCACACATGCACAGATGCACATGTGGACACAGGCACACCTGCACACATGCACACATTGCACACATGCACACATGGACACAGGCACACATGCAGACATGCACACGTGGACACATGCACCCGTGGACACATGCACACATGCACACGTTGACACATGCACACATGGACATATGCACACATGCACACGTGGTCACATGCACACATGGGCACATGCACACATGCACACATGCACATGTGGACACAGGTACACATGCACACATGCACACATGCACACGTGGACACAGGCACACATGCACAGATGCACACATGGACACAGGCACACCTGCACACATGCACACATGCACACATGGGCACAGGCACACCTGCACACATGCACACATGCACATGTGGACACAGGCACACATGCACATGTGGACACAGGCACACATGCACAGATGCACACGTGGACACAGGCACACCTGCACACATGCACACATGGGCACAGGCACACCTGCACACATGCACACATGCACACTCCGCAGTATACACACAGAGCACTACTGAGTTACACTACTGTTACTAGCATTATCAGGACTATTATAGGTTATGTTAAACAGACTCACCAGCATGGATGGCCTGTCTTGCTGTAACCCTGGAGGGACCTGCAGAAATGATGAGATTAATGTCAGTGGGCACAACTGTGCCATTGATATTGCATATGATACAGTGTACAGAACAGTCAAGTGTACATATGGCATATTACCTGCATGCTCCATGTCGTGCTGCTGTGTGGAACCAGCCTCCATCATAATGCAGGTGTACTGCTGTTGGTGTTCCAGGGCTGGAGCCACAACACTTAGGAGTAGCCCCTCCAGTCTGGTGAGGGGAGGATGTGTGGCCACCCCACCTCCTGTGGCGACCTGTTGCCAGTGGATATCTGATGCATGCTGCCGGACACTTTGGATTAAATCACTGCAGTGATGTCGTACCTGCTCATATGTCCTGTTATGCATGCCAATATCATTTACCCTACGGACAAGGTCTTGCCACAGTGCGGCCCTCTCCTGCTGATTCTGACTGGTGTGGGAAAACAGGATGTCATACTCCTACACCAGGCTCTGGTGGATCTCCTCATCTTTTGCCACAGAGTAGGCGGGGTTACGCTGTTGCGCCATCTCCCTGGAAGAGAACACAAACAGGATATCAGCAGACCATGTCAGCAATATATGGCACACATACTATACATGATACTCATGTGTAGTGATATACTACTACTCCCATATGTTGCATGTTTGTGTGTCATGGTGGATACACAGGTACATGGCCAGATGTCAGTGCTCAGCCAACACCTGTGCAACAATACCTGCCACATTCCACACAACATAGTAGCATGCCCCATCGGTCAGCACACACTGACAGGTGCAATGCACAACCTCACTCTGGGGGTTCATCCCAAGGTACTGTATGTGGGACACCGTCCACTACTGTGATGTGGACAGAAGTTACTCGGCCTAGATATACATATCCCACCACCACCACCAGCACAGTAGACTACTTTGATATGTATGTGATTAGACAGTTATTCACTTGCTGGGACTGAGATGGTATCCATGCAGCACACTGGGCCAGTGGAAGCCACAAGCCACACTGCTGACCCCTTTGCAAATGCTTACCATGGACATGCCACAGATTGCATGGAACTTGCACACACATTTATAACCCAGACCCTATGCACAAAGGTTAGGCATCCTGTCCGCTGGACCCCAGACAGAGGCAGATTGTATAACAATAGCAGGAGGCTACTGCAGGACAGAGCACATTCACATTAAGGGAAGGCATCTGTGGTCAGCACTGGTACTACGCTACAGTCCTTCATAACAACGGGAGGGAAATGGACACAAACACTATGGATGACAACAAGGCCTTCTTCAGTTATGTTACACATATGGACCACATGCCTCAGATATGCTCTGTGTTAATACACACCTACTTTACATTCACCAAACACACGGATATTGGCAACAATCTTGCAGACATGTTCGGTGCACTTATCCCCACGTCTTCTCCCCCACCAGTTGAAATATTTATCACAGCTGGATGTAACCTCCCTATCATCTCACATGTCCAGGTGAGGGCCGCCCTCAGCAGAGAAGAACACACAGCATCACTGTGACCTCGTGGTATCCCTGGATGTGTGCTACCAGCACTCCGAGAGGACATACAACCGCATATAACACTGATAGTGTATCTTGGCCGTACTACAGGATATGTACCTGGACAGTGGCATACAGCAACAGTGGTCCCACACCACTAAAGGGGCACCTCAACTGACCCTGGGAATTGCTACATCATATGCATAACAGGCCTGGTCTTCTAAGCTATGGAATTATGCAGTATGGGATGCATATGCAGTGACATCGGGTACCTGCAGACACTTGTTCCCAGCCAGTGTGCCTTTGGGATGGGCTGATCCTGACTTTTGAACCTGGCTGACCTTTCAAAGCAGTCACTACAGCCATTGCTGGGCCAACACACAGACAACTGCTGCCAGGATCATGGCCTAAGACTGATTGACATGTAATGTATGGTCATCCCCTTTTGGTGGAACTACGTACACACAACATATCACATGGACATACCTATGGATACAGACCTATGACACATTTGGAGGGTTCACAGTATGCACACTATTAACCTGCTACTTTGCATTACCTCTGTTTGTTGCAGCTGGTTGCATTACCACAGCTTCTGCTTGCTGCTGCTACTGTCAGTGCTGACAGCTTCGGGTGACAGAGTCACAGTGTCTAATTTTTTTTTGCTCTCTCTCTCTCTCTCTCTCTCTTTCTCACTTCTCGCTCTCCCTCTGTCTGCTTACAGACAATGCAATGAATGTATTGCATGTGGGGAGTGTTAGCACTGGATGCTTTTGTAGGTATCTGCATAGGTCCATGTTATGGCCTCTGCACCAATTGTAAGCCAGCATTTGCTAATTGCATACAGCCAGTTGTGTACTGATTGCAGTTTTCACTGTGATTTCGGGTCAGTGCTATAAAAGGGTATGTGGGATAGGCATTGCCCTTTCAGATTGTGAGGGCGGGGACCATGCTGGTATGCTGTGGACAGTGTTCTGTGAGTGTAAGGTTAGTATCTCTCTCATGATTCAGGCTGTGTTGTATATTCACATTTCTCCATTCCTCTCTCATGTTCCCTGTAGCAAGTGTGTATGCACATTGACTCCTACAACTATATATAGATATATATTTATATATATATTTATGTACATATACATACATTTATATATGTACTTTAACTGACCTTATTATCTACAAGCTGCCAACCAGCATGGCTGTTTCTGTTCACACACTACTATTATGGAAATCCAGTAGTTTTGACAGTAATTTTAAATGACATGCTTTGTGTAGTACACATCATATATACCCTTTACATTCATCCCTACTATTACATGTTATATTTATTTTAGCACAATGTTTTTGTATAAGAGTCATGGCTTAGTGGTAGGTTGTACAGACTAGTGTTTCCAAGATCCTGGGTTCGGGACTGACAGTGGGATTTTATTTTGCTTTTGAACTGAGTACAGGGCCTGTCAATCAAAGTGACTAAGGCACTTTTAAGCAGTTGTAACCGGGTTAGCACTGGTTTGCCCGGAGCTCACACATGCGTACTGGCGGTTAGCTCCGCACACACACGCGCACACCCGCTTACAACCGCTTAACGGTGCTTACTCTGGCGCACACCCGCACTATTTTCTTTGAAAGAAAAGAAAATGGGGAGACAGGAAAGTGGTGAAAAAGGGGTCACAAAGAGGGTAAGACAGTAGGGAAACAAGCTTGGGATGTGCAGGAGGGATGTAGGTAAGGCCCATAGATGCCCATTTCTTCATCAGCAACAGCTGTGCATATGTATGTAATTTGGTGTGACATTTGAAACCTTCCACCCCTGAGAGAGGTGTCAGGACAACAATAATACTTGTTGTACAGCCAATTGTAATTGATAGGTTCCATGTCCAGCAGACATGTGTGTGGAATGGGCAGCTATGTATGGGGCGTAATTTTTTTGTGGGTACACAGTGCCCTTTTTTTTTCAAGTGAGAGTGGTATGTCAGGTGAAGGAAGTCGGTACAGCTGGGGAGGTAGGTTGGGTAGGTAAACAGACAAGACAAACAAGACGCATACAGGGGCAGTGTATGACACGTGTGGGGGGGGTTACACAATTGACGGGGATGGAAGTTTGGATATCCAGAGCCCATGAGCCCACAGATGGCAACAGTGGAACTGATATCCCCACCCATAGGCGGTTGCCACTGTTCCTTCACTGCCCAAGATGGGGCTGTGCTGGGGGCTGTGTAGGCGGGGCAACAGGCATGCCCGTTAGTTGTGCCACCCGTGCCTCGAGCTGGCATAGGGGCTTGAGAACAGAGTCCCGAATCTGCCTCTGCACCACAGTCCGGATGCTACGGAGGGTGAGTGGTGGTTCTCCTCCGGCCACACTTGCCGAGGGGGGGCGACCCCCATCCCCTGCAGCGCCTCCACCTGCAGGTGGCACAGGGCCACCGGAGGAGGGTCCGGACTCGGCACTAGAGCAAGGTGCACTCGCCAGCTGAGGTGGGAGAGGTCGGTCCACTAGAACCCGCCTTCCCTGTCATCCTATGTTTTGCATTATGTCATGACAGTTTGGGTTAGTGACATGTAATACCATTCACAATTAGTTGTAACAGCATGCATTAGTATTCCCATTAACCAAACACCCAGATATTCACACCATTGAACAGCGTGCATAACACATGCATAATTTGAACAGAAATACACAGTCCAACAACATGCAGGGTTAATTGATGGCAACAGGCTATCAGGTGTGGATGTATGAACAGGGCAGATGCATCAACGGACAATGCAAATATATATGACGCAACAGGACAAACGTCCAGGGGTGTTAATTGTGATTGCACATACAATTTTCACGTGGAATGGGTTATATGTGGTTATAGGGTGGGGTAAAGAAAGTAATATTAACACCTTCGAATAACAATACATATGCTGTACATTTCTAATAGCTACAGTTATATACACACTACTGTTCTAACTACAGTTTCCTATATGATAACTATTTCAACTTGGTGATAGGACTGTTACTGCAACATCAATATACATTTTATTGTTCTTCATACACATTCATATCTAGCTTTGTTCAGCTACATCATCCTGCTACATTTGCTTTATATAGCTGTAGACAAGTGTGGATGTTTGGTATATCAGACAATCATCCTATCTGCGTATTGCAGACTGAGAGCAACATATCCAGATTTTGGGATACACATTCCAGATGCAGCAACACTTTGAACAGATTTCGGCTGTTTGGTTTTGAATCTCACATGCATTTCATTCTGTCTTGACTGCAGTATACTTTATTCAGGGGTTATTACTACTGTATTGCTGGATTCATGACACTTTCTCACACTCTCTCACTTGCTTTCATTTTACTATTCAGGATGGTACTTACTTCTAGGCTTTATTGACATGTTTTACCTGTAGTTATTACAATCCTTTCCAGCAGTCTCACTTCTGTCATGTTTCAGTATTTCCACAGGGATATATTTCACACATGTGATTTCATCATCTTCTGCAGCTATACTTTTCAGCCTGCTGCAGGTTGTGTACTATTTTCTTACAGGCAGGGCATTTTTATTTCAGAATATATGTCAGACAGTTTCATTTTTCGGTTTAACTTACAGGCTGAAACACACTTTTGTAATCAAGCAATACTTGCAGACACTTTCACACTGTTACTTGCAGATTTTATTCCTTACTGACTACACTGCACTCTTTTGCTGACTGTCATACTTTTATATTTCTTTACAGTTACTGGTAGTGGATTACTGACCTGTCTGGTGGTGCAACCGCACCAGCCTATCGCCATAGGCTCTGCGGTTCGCAGAACGGACACCTGCAGCTGTAATATAAATGAAGTAATATTGGAATACACATCTCCATAATATCAGCTAGTTTAATTTCTTACATGCATAATTAAATGTTACTTACTCAGTAGTGGGGCGTTGGGTGTTTGCCGGGCCTCCTGGATCCAAAGGTTCAGTTGGTCCTGCTTGCATCTCTTCAGGTCCACATGGTGGTGATGGACCTGCTCACCAGTCCTTGGAATCCCTGTGGCACTGGTGAGATCATGAGCCAACTGGTCCCACGCCTCGGCCCTGTATGCTCCCCAGAGGACCTGGCCCTGCATGAGTTGGGCCTCATGATTATGGACTAGGAGCCAGACCATGTACCTGGACTCCTCAACACCCCACCTCTGTGCTCGAAAGCAACTACCCTCTCCTACTCCTGTCATTCTGCCTGCAGGTCAGTTCTACAATCATTTATGTTGTGTATTCCCACCTATGGGGCTTATATAGTCCGTTTTTCCCACACATATATGTGATTGGCCATTTTGGAATTGTATCAACTTCAGTAAACCTGCATTGTCATGCTCTAGTTTGTATTCATTCCTATATATTAGCTGTTATTGCATTTCTAGGTATTGCTGTCATGGCTTAGTGGTTCTGTACCTTGACTATGGTGTGTAGTATCCTGGGTTCGAACCTGGCCACTGCTTTTTATTTTTCATGACTGTCTAGACATGCTGAGGGGTGTGTCTGTGTAAAGGCAGTTTGATACGGCTTGCTCAGCGTTGCCCGTTGGTTAGCTTGTTTGCGGTCGCGCAGCTCCGCAAATGGGGTCTGCTTTAAGCCTCATTTGGCTATCGGCATGCATATTACGCTCAGCTCAGTTAGGGGCACATAGATTTAGCGTGTTAGACCACTGCTCAGCTACGGGCACTCATTTTGCACCAGTTAAACCACTGCTCATCTACAGGCAGATGCACTCACTCTATTAAACTGTAGCTCAGCTATGAGCACATCTGGCATTTTTTATTCTTTTGTTACCTCACATTTCTTCAATATAAATGGGCTATTTCATTACATTTTACATAACTTGTGGTTTTATGTGTACATATTTGTCAGGGACTTGTTTCCTGCTTATTTTGCTAAAAAAAAAAATTGGTGTTGTGGGGGCTCGAACCATGAATGCCTGCTCTTCAGCCAACATCTCTACCGCTACGCTATTACTTCCTGGCTTATTTTGCATATTTAGTTCTTATATGCATTCCCACTGACTGCTAACTGTAGCTGCACTACAGGCACACCCGCGCAAATGAGAGCACTCACGGTTAAACATTTTTACAATTTAAAAAAAATTATAAAACGTGTTTATTTATATGTTTTCTGTTCATAGTCTGTGGGGGCATGTGTTGTGTTCTGTTTATTCATATTTCCGTGGACTCTGTCGTGGGTGTTTACTTTGGGTACTTTTCCTCTTCTGGGGGCGTGTCCGCTTACAGGGCTCGGCCTACGGACACACCCCCTACTATCTTACACGGACCGTGTTGGCCTTAAGTGTGATTCAGCATGCTCTCATGAATATGCAGAGCATGCTGACATCACTCCTTTTAACTGCAGCCTCCGTGTATGAGTTATAACTCTTACACGGAGGCTTCGTGAATCCTGCCCATGGTCTTTCATTTGCCACACTCCAGGAAGACAGAAGATGATATTAGATTCTGAGACTCAAGTCAATAAAACTGTTAAATCAATATTAAAATAACATATAAAATCAATAGAATAACGAAAAATGTTTTAACAAATTGCATAGTAAACTGCTATAAAGCTGCTCACCAGAAAATGTGCATAGTAAATATACTATGATGTTGAAAGAAATGTATTGGCAAAATGCTGTTGTAGAGGCCATGAAGTAAATACTAAAAAAATTGCTGAGGACTGGTGCAGGCAGGTAGTGAATATCACTTGAAAAAAAGCTTACCTCAGTTTAAGTGAAGATTTAAAACAATGGACTATGAAGCACTGCAGTTTCAAAATACATGTGATGTGAGGAAAGCTGTGAGAAATTCCACACATTGTAGATCTTGCTTGTATATACAAACTATAGAAAAATGGTGAACTTAAAGGAAATGAAGCAATGACTGATATAAAAATATTGAAAAAGATTTATGCAACAGGGAAAAGTCTGTGTTCTGAAACAGTAATTGAAAAATTAAGCTGAGGAAAATTGTTTCACAGCTTTCTGAGAAAATCAAGTAAGGCAGTTTTGAAGTGTGTGCATTGAAAAAATTGTAGGTACACAGCATGTTTTAAACGGCATTTTAAGCAATATGTGAAAAGCTAATTGTTTACAAGCTAGAAATCCAGTTGAATGGTGCTTCTGGAATGGTTAAGAAGTACTTGTGCACAGATTATGCAAAGTAGCATTTTGCATTGTGCTGTTCATCCCATGAATAACAAGAAAAGTATACTGGGAAAATTCTGGGGCATGTAAATGCACCACATTAGAAAAGTGACTCCTTGAAAGCTGAATCCTTTGCAGTGAAAAAATAATTAAGAAACAGTTTGTTGGGTGCAAAGATGATGTTTTTATAGTGTACAGGCTGTCATTTTAACACACTGTTGCAGGCAGCCTAGTATGGAGTGTTGCAGCAGTAGTAATGAAAATGGAATATTGCTGAAATTTAGAGAATTTTGTGAAGTGCCCTCTGTTTAAGTGAAGAATCGCTGTCTGCTATAGCTTTCTGAAGAAATCAAATCATCTGAAAAATTAACTTAAATAGGCATTAGTAACAATGCAAAAAATGGTTTGTACATTTCCTCATCAATAGATCCTTCAAGGTGAAAATGGACAAGACCTCTGAAACATTGCCTGTTATGAAGGGATTTCCCCAGGGTTCCACTTTAGACCCATCTGTTATTTTCCGTATTTATCAACAAACTCCCTTATGGTCACCCTCAGATACCTTTAATACTTTCTGCAGATGACATGATCATCTACAGGTTAAACAAATCCCACTTTATTATACAAACTCAACTCCAAGATAACATCCAAACCCACCACCAATGGCTAATAGCCTAGAAACATATACTCAGTTGCTCAAAAACAAAAACAATGCTATCTGGAACCAACCAAAAATAGCCAGAGCACACAGCTTCCTTAATATTAATAATGTGAACAATACCACAATACAAACTACCAGATCCTTTACATCCCTTGGTATTTGTCTAGGCCAATCTCTTAACTTTCAACTACACATTCAAAACACACACACACACACAAAGATCGACACACTACTGTTCTGGGCAAAAAAATCTATCACCTCTTCTATCCAAGCCAGCCAAAGCTGCCATAGATCTGAACTCGAATATGGATTACCCATAATAGATGCAGCCTCAAAGAAAAGTGCCACCACCTTGTAAAACATCTCCAATAAAATCTGCCAGTTCATTACTAACTCACCCATTAATGAAAACTACTACCTCTCTCCAAAGCTAAATGGCTCCCAGTACATTTGAAAACCAGCCTCTTACTATGATCAGTAATTCACAAAGCCCTTTCTCTAGAGACATTTTCCTCTCTCACTCCTAAACTTTTCACCCTCTTCCACATATAATCTCAGGGCTATTTTACAATCTCAACCCACCCTACTAACTTCAAAAACTAAACTTCATTGCACTGACTATGCAGTCTCCATCCTAGCATCTAAACTCTGGGACTCTATTTCACTCTTAAGCAGATATGTTTAAATATACTTGGACTTCAAACAACAGCTTAAGGAACAACTCTTCACCTAAAGTGCAGCTGCACTCAAAAAGGTCACATTACATGAACTCTGTTGCTCTCTCCCACCCCTTTATCCTTATTTCAACTTTCTTTATCCCCTTAATTACTGCCATTCATACATCCTAACATCCATCCCTCTTTTTTTGCATCTGTCATACTTATGTATTTTCTAATCCTTTTCCTCCTTATGCCTCTCCATTTCTCCATCTTCTCCTCATGGTAGCCTTTCCTGCAAGTGTTCCCACTTGCCTCTTCTAATGTCTGCATACCTCTCTATATTATTATATCCTGCTATCGCTGTAGCATAACGCTATACCAGTCATTGTGGCTACATCTTATAAAAAAGCTCTGCTAAGCATAATTCCATTTTTCCATCATTGTTTTGACTTTGCACACAGCTTCTTCAGATAAATATTGAGCATATTTTGCATCTCTAAATATGTATATGTTTTATTGCATAGCCTCGCATCTGTAAATATGTATATGTTTTATAGCATAGCCATGCATCTGTAAATATGTATATGTTTTATAGCATAGCCTTGTATCTGTAAATATGTGTATGTTTTATAGCATAGCCTTGCATCTGCAAATATGTAAATGTTTTATAGCATAGCCTTGCATCTGTAAATATGTATATGTTTTATAGCATAGCCTTGCATCTGTAAATATGTGTATGTTTTATAACATAGCCTTGCATCTGTAAATATGTATATGTTTTATAGCATAGCCTTGCATCTGTAAATATGTGTATGTTTTATAGCATAGCCATGTAGCTGTAAATATGTGTATGTTTTATAGCATAGCCTTGCATCTGTAAATATGTGTATGTTTTATAGCATAGCCTTGTATCTGTAAATATGTCTATGTTTTATAGCATAGCCTTGTAGCTGTAAATATGTGTATGTTTTATAGCATAGCCTTGCATCTGTAAATATGTGTATGTTTTATAGCATAGCCTTGTAGCTGTAAATATGTGTATGTTTTATAGCATAGCCTTGCATCTGTAAATATGTGTATGTTTTATAGCATAGCCTTGCATCTGTAAATATGTATATGTTTTATAGCATAGCCTTGTATCTGTAAATATGTATATGTTTTATAGCATAGCCTTGCATCTGTAAATATGTATATGTTTTATAGCATAGCCTTGCATCTGTAAATATGTATATGTTTTATAGCATAGCCTTGCATCTGTAAATATGTGTATGCTTTATAGCATAGCCTTGTATCTGTAAATATGTGTATGTTTTATAGCATAGCCTTGCATCTGTAAATATGTGTATGTTTTATAGCATAGCCTTGCATCTGTAAATATGTGTATGTTTTATAGCATAGCCTTGCATCTGTAAATATGTATATGTTTTATAGCATAGCCTTGCATCTGTAAATATGTGTATGTTTTATGGCATAGCCTTGCATCTGTAAATATGTATATGTTTTATAGCATAGCCTTGCATCTGTAAATATGTATATGTTTTATAGCATAGCCTTGCATCTGTAAATATGTATATGTTTTATAGCATAGCCTTGCATCTGTAAATATGTATATGTTTTATAGCATAGCCTTGCATCTGTAAATATGTATATGTTTTATAGCATAGCCTTGCATCTGTAAATATGTGTATATTTTATAGCATAGCCTTGCATCTGTAAATATGTGTATGTTTTATAGCATAGCCTTGCATCTGTATATATGTATGTTTTATAGCATAGCCTTGCATCTGTAAATATGTGTATGTTTTATAGCATAGCCTTGCATCTGTAAATATGTATATGTTTTATAGCATAGCCTTGCATCTGTAAATATGTGTATGTTTTATAGCATAGCCTTGCATCTGTAAATATGTATATGTTTTATAGCGTAGCCTTGCATCTGTAAATATGTATATGTTTTATAGCATAGCCTTGCATCTGTAAATATGTATATGTTTTATAGCATAGCCTTGCATCTGTAAATATGTGTATGTTTTATAGCATAGCCTTGCATCTGTAAATATGTATATGTTTTATAGCATAGCCTTGCATCTGTAAATATGTATATGTTTTATAGCATAGCCTTGTATCTGTAAATATGTGTATGTTTTATATCATAGCCTTGTATCTGTAAATATGTATATGTTTTATAGCATAGCCTTGCATCTGTAAATATGTGTATGTTTTATAGCATAGCCCTGTATCTGTAAATGCATCTGTAAATATGTGTATGTTTTATAGCATAGCCCTGTATCTGTAAATATGTATATGTTTTATAGCTTGCATCTGTAAATATGTATATGTTTTATAGCATAGCCTTGCATCTGTAAATATGTATATGTTTTATAGCATAGCCTTGCATCTGTAAATATGTATATGTTTTATAACATAGCCTTGCATCTGTAAATATGTATATGTTTTATAGCATAGCCTTGCATCTGTAAATATGTGTATGTTTTATAGCATAGCCTTGCATCTGTAAATATGTATATGTTTTATAGCATAGCCTTGTATCTTTAAATATGTTTGCTAATTTCTTATGCAATCCTATTTAGCAGGGCTTTGCCTGCAAATGAACCATTCAGATTACTCCAGTAAACAAATATAAATAAAAATAAAAAATCTATATTGATCTTGGAATGCAATGGTAGAAACTGATGAAAACCTTGTCCGTTTATGTCTTACTTATTGGTAAGAAAGAGCAAAAGCAAAGTAATGTGCAATATTTCTTACACCCATATTGAAATATCAAAAATGTAGATGTCAAAATGTGTTTTCTCTAGAGGTATTTCAGACATTACAACTGAAAAATTGGATTTCTGTATCACAGACCAGAAATAATAACAGCATACTGTATAATGTTGCAAACTAGATAAGTCTCATAGAGATGCTTTTTTCTCAAACAAAGGAATGGCCTTGGTCAGTTCTCCCTTCCATGATGGATACAGCTTGTTTGTGTAACTATGTGAATTAAGTCATAAGAATGTACAGGGTATGTGGAAATATGTAAAGACTAGCAATAATGTACAGGTTCTGAATAATAACTGCATGTTTCTACTGCCAAGCAAAGTTGTGAACTATGATTGGAAGGAATATTCCAGAATATCTATATCCATGTATTTAGTTCTGTAGTTCTGATATGTGCTAGTCTAATCTTGTTACTAGTCCACTTTAGCTGTACTGCTGTCTAATCAGAAAATAAATATTTTTACCTAAACTACTAAGTGTCTTAGTGGTTTTATACTAATGGCAGTCTATAAGAAGAGGAACAAACTTCTTAACTATATTAAAAAACATTTACAAGTAGTAGAACTTTATGCAGCACTGATTCTTAGCAGGTGCTCTCTTTGACAAAGTGTATAATTTTAAAAAGCACTGAATCATGCAATGTACTACCCGAATGATTCTTCTTAGAAAACAGTACTAAGAAACCTGGCAAAGTGCATCAGACACATAAGGAAAAAATCAACTCTTTCTGGGTAGTGAATTGTTCACATACAGAGAAACTGGTATTCCTACAAGAAAAATTGCCCTGTACTCATATGAATAAAAGTGAGTATTTATGGCTGTTAAAGGTTCAGTTGGCCTCGCCCTCATGACCAAACCACAGCAACCATGGGTAAATCCACCATTACCCACACCCGGCCGTGGGTTATTGCTATATTAATATGGTGCAAGAAGAACAAAGAATGCTGCACTGTAAAATGGATGAAAACTACTATTCTTAACCATTAAGTGAAAATGAGGACACTAAAAATAAAGTCCTAAGTAAATCCTTGGAGGAAATAAAAATTAAATGAAAACATTATTTGTCAACCCTTGCTTCTCATGCTAAGTTGGTTGATGAAAGTCATGAGGTTGCAACAATAACAGAAAAATAATTCCCTCAAGTAGAAGAAAGATATTCACAGTAACCTTCTGGAACTGATAGCATCAACAAATATAAAGAGCAGCAGACACACTTAGAATTTGAAAGCCATAGAAACAAATTAACAGAACTGTATTAAGAGAGTGACTTTCTTGCCTGGTGAGGCCAGAAAAATAAAAGCTGCACTACCTAAATCTGCAGAAATAAACATAAGCCCAGCTGGTAGTACACAAGAGTGCTTCAGACATATTTCATATCAAGTATGATGCATTCTCAGATAAACCAACAGATTCACCACTGTAACTTTTAAAAAAGAAAACAGATTTAGAACCACTCCCATCATCATTTTGTATATCCACAAAACGAAAAAGGCGAGAAGGCTCCCAAAACGAAACTCCTTTATTCACAAGTAAATGGTAAGCGCTTTCACCGGCCAAAATGCGCCAGCTTCTTCAGACCAAACTCAAACAAATTCAAACAATCCCCAGTTGTTATATATATATACACAATTAAGTACTTGATAGATGTACTAATTAATTAACAAGCATGAAACTTATTCAATTAAAACTTTTCTTAAAAACATAAACACACGAACTACTAAGCCGAATTTTTAACATTGGGTACTTATTATATAAGCAGAATACAAGGTGCAACTCAACTTATATCATATTGTACTGCACCCAAGATATCCAAACTTAAAAATACAAAATACTGTAAAAAATAGTAATTATGTATATAAAATCATTAATATAACCTAATAACAATAATAAAATATGTCAATTTTCCTATATAACCCTTAAAAACACCTTCCTACCGTTAACCATTTGCATAGCTTTTACTACTAAACACTTTTTCTAGTTAAAAACTTTATCTACTAAAAATTCATCTATTAAGGGCTTTCTTTTTAATAAGGCACTTAATAGATATTTGTTCGTTAAGTCCAGGAAAAATGTAAGCTAAAGTCCATATATTTTGTATATATTACTTTTGAATTGCTACTGCTGCTATGCATTGTCTTAGCGGTTGTTTTTTTTTTTTTTTTGATTATTACATCTGAATGTCATAATGCAGTATAGCAGAAATATTAATGTTTTTTTATTGGGGGCGATTGCAGATATAAATAGTCTTGTTTGGGTATGAGTACCAATTCATAATAAATGATGAGTCCTTTGAAGTGATTAGGTGTGTCAGCTGATGTAAGATGGGCTGGTATTATATCATGGTTGTGCAAACTCACATACATATGACTCCATTTTTGCCTTTTCTAAACACAGTCAACTTTGAGCATAACTGAAGCTATCTATGAATTCCCACTCCATGCTGGGGAATAGCAAGCAAAATATGAAAGGATACTGCTGCTCAGTTCAGAAAAAAAATTTTTCCAACAAACAAACAGTACACAAGAATGGCTGACTTTAGGGCCCCCTCCTTCAACAGAAAAATCAAAACATCTAAAAACTTCTATTTAAATACAGAATCAATCAAACAGAAAAACCCGCCTACGTGGAGGGTGGGGGTGGGGGGAAGAGGACGCGGATCCCTCAAGCCTGTGCTCCTATGTGCTGTTAACTCTAGCTAATTCATAGTTGAGAAACATTCAGAATGTCACCCCCCACCTATTGGTCAACCTTAAATTTGTGCCCTAAATAAAAAAAACTTGTCGTGGGGTAATCCCTCACATTACCTATATTCCATGCACATCACTCATCACTATTCCTAATACCTTTGTAGTGCTGTAGGATCCTAACCTTTAACACATGAGTTGTTAAAACACCTACCACATAGAAACAAATCAGTATATTGCCAAAATCAGTATACTACTAATAGAGTAGTCCTTTAAATGAAAACACTTTCCAAGTGAAAACACTTTCCATTTAAGTCTTTATAAGTCCACAGGCCTTTTTAGGAGTCCACAGGCCTTGCAGGGCCCTGCTCAAGTCCTACCAGCTCCTCTTCTCAAGTCATAAGAGTCCTTATTAATTTGCTATTCCTTTTATAACATATCTTTGGGTTTTATTCCTTTTATATGTAACATCACTAGTAGTATTATCATTCTACTTAATATTCATCACTAGTAGTATATTCCCACTTATTACTTATAATGTCACTTATCCCTCTCTTATCCTTCATAAGTAGGTCTATTTATGACCATCCACGTTCTAGGTGTTGTCTGTATTATTATTATTAGCATAATCTTTTATTTGTAACCATGGCTTATATTTATTACTTCTCTTCATTTTATTCCCATTAGAAGCAGTCACTACCAACTTCTCATTCCTTCTAGCGAAGAAGCAGTCACTAAGTTGTTGCTTGGCATTATCAGTAACAATCCTAAATCCTACTTATCTGGCCATTCGGAAAAGTATGCCTTGGGTGCATGCTATCAAATGATAGCAGAGTGTTTCTCAGCACTCTTTTCGAACAAATTCGAAAAGAAACCATCCTTGTCTTGACACAGGGCTAACATCAGAAGTTTCACCAATGACTTCACTTGATGTCTTCATACTAAAAAAAGCTGTGCTGGTTGCAGTGGTAATTTATAAATTTATAAATCCATCCTAGAGCCCCCTTCCATAAAATAAAAACATCATCTACAAAACGTAGATATAAGAATAACTGTTTTCCTGCGGTGTTGCAAAATACTTATGTTTTTCCACATTGTACTGAGAACAAGATTCGCATAGGCAGAGTTTGTGACTGCTCTTTGTGCCATGCATGCCGCAGTCCTTATCTATATATATTATTTTCTAGAATATATATTTTTTTCAAACTACCAACTCCTGTCTATACCAACTCCACCTTAGTATTTTGTACATCCAAACTGTTTAAAAGTGCTTTGACGGCTGAAAGACCATAAAATTATTAATAAAACGTAAACAAGTTATTAATATCTTATCTCCTACTTTGATGTTACCTATTAAAAAGCAAAATGTCCTGTGTCAGTCAAGACATGGTCCAAACCTCTAACCAAATGGATATATTCTCAGTCACCCACCCCTGCCTGAAACTCGGTCTAAGGGGTGGGTCACAATCCCACACTTATGCACCTTGTGTTAATGGTTTATCTATAAATAGGCAGACAATTAATATAAAAACCAGCTATCTTTACATGGAGCTTTTAAATGACTTTTTTGCTAGGGAGATTGCTGACTTGAGAGAAACTAGAAAAAGATTTAGAGATTATGAAGATTTCTCTAAAGGCAACATTTTCATTTGGCAAAAGCCTAGATCTTCTACAGTTGTGAAAGGCACCAATAGAGTGAATGAACAGCAGCCGATGGGGAGTGGCCATGAGGCGTAAGGCATCGGTTAATGCAGTAGTTGCATCTGCAAAGAACAACACAACAGCGTTTCTGCTTCTCATGGATTTGTAATAAGGAAAAATGGTTCGGATTTCTCCGCTAGTAATTTAGCCAGTTGTTCTGCTTTAGCAGATCCGTTGCTACTAGCAGCAGGAATCAATTTGGTTAACAACAGCAATACCCCAGTTGTACATCAAGGGGAATGGCGTTAGTGCAGGAATTGATTTAGAACAAGAGACAGTGTACCTCTCGATAATACTTGTGTGGTGGAGGACAATTCTGTATCTAGTCAGACCCTCTCGTGACCATTTTTGGACATGCTGCCTGTGCAGGTGAGGAAGAAGGGGCCATGGAAACGTTAGCTCAAGCGCGACAGAGATTTCAAGAAAAAGAGGACTCTAGATTGACTTCCATTGATTATGGTGATGTTGTATTTAATTTATCTTCACATTGTTTGACTGAGCATGAAATAAGTGTGCTGAATAAGGGGTTAACTTTTGTCCCCAGTAAGCAATGTGACTACCAAGATGTTATTCTTGATATTATGTCGATTTTATTAATCTTATGCTTAGCAAGCAATTTGGCAACAATGCTAATGTGATTTAAAAAGCCTAGTAGTTTTGTACCGCTTTGAACACCCTTACAGTTATTATTTATTAATCAATGTGATCATGACCTGTTTTTCAGCAAAGTAATAGGGATAAGTTTTATAATCTAACTTCTGAACAAAGACAGGCTTTGGCCGATCTTAATAGCTACACAGATATTACTATTAAAAAAGCTGATAAAGGGAGGGTCGATTGTTGTGCTGATACTGTCTGGTATATCAACAAGATTAAATGCATGCTATCTGATGTGCAGACTTATATTTTTAATCAATCATTAGAAGTTAGAAGAACCATTGACAGAGTCCATAGCAAGCTACAGGGGTTATGTGATAGAATGTTGATTACGTCACAACTATTTGATTTCCTATTTATAGATAAACCATTAACACGGTTTTTTAAAGGCTCTACAAGGTTGCATAAATGTGTGTAAGACCACCCCTTGCCGATAGTTTCAGGCAGGGGTGGGTGGTGACTGAGAGAATATTTGGTTAGAGGTTGCGACGTTACCCTTTGTTTGTTGAATGGACCATGTCTTGACTGACACAGGACATTTTTTAACTTTTTAAGGTAACATCAAAGTAGGAGATATAACGGGGATTACTTGATGATTACTTTAGATATTAATAACTTGTTGTTTAATATTAATAATGATTATAGTCTTTCAGCGGTCAAAGCACTTTTAAACAACAGTTTTGTACAAAATACTAAGGTGGAGTTAATTTATTAGAAATGTTGGGTTTAGTTCACAGAAAATAATATATTTCTTGGGGCAGATTGCATGTATAGACGAGCACAGGGGATAGCCGTAGGGGTACCCTGTGCCAACACATAGAATCTTGTTCTAGCACAATGGGAGAAACAAACAACATTTAATGACCATGCTTGGAAAAACAGTTATTCTTATATCTACGTTTTTGTAGATGATGTTTTTATTTTTATGGAAGTCGAGGATGATCTATGTGATTTTATAAATTACCTCCCTCCCACAACCAGCTTTAGATTTAGTAGTATAGAAGACATCCAAGTGAAGTCATTGACTTGCTTCTTGGATGTTAGCCTGTGTCAAGACAGGATGGTTTGTCTTGATTTGTTCGAAAGAGTGCTGGAGAAACACTCTGCTATCGACATTAGCATGCACCCACTTTTGACTTTTCTGAATGTGGTGCAAAGGCCAGATAAGTAGGATTTCTAGAGTTGTTACATTTAATGCATTTGTTAGACAAAGGAGATCCAACAACTTAGTGACTGCTTCTCTAATAGGGGCTACAATGAGAAGTTGGTCAATGATATCATGATGAAGAATAAACCCCTTAGAAGTAATAAATATAAGCCATGGTTACATCAGAAAGATTATGCAGATAATGAGAAATACAGACAACACCTTTAGGCGTGATGGTCATAAAAGTGGTACTCACTTATAGTAGGATCTTGAGAGGGATCTGTGACATTATAAGTAATAACTGGAATACTCAATTGGAGAAATTGAAGGTGGCGAAGAAATGGTTGGTGAAGCCCCATGTTTACATATAAAATATATAAAACCTCAAAAGATATGTTATTAAAGGAAAGAGGTTAAGGACTTGAGACCAATAGGAGGAGCAGGTACTATTCCGTTAATAGATCCTGCAAGGCCTGTGGACTTATAAAAAGGAATTGGTTGGCATCGGTTAATGGGGAAAGTGTTTTCATTTGTGGGTAGGGCTACTTGTAGGACTACTGATTTAGTGTATATAGCTGAGTGCATGTCTTGTCCATGTTTTATGTAGGGAAGGACACATGTCTAGTATTAGGAATAGTGATGAGCACAATGCTGCTTGTATAGGCATGTGAGGGATTACCGTTTTTATTTATTGTTTACAGTTATTTTAAATTTAAGGACCAATAGGGGGGGAATTAAATTTAAACACTGTGGATGAACATCAGATGGATATGGAGTTGTAAACAGGGGATCGAAGCCTTGAATGATGTCCTGTGGTCCCCTTAAGCCCACCTTAAGTAAAGAACGGTTTTTTTTGGTCAAACATGTGTTAAATGTGCATTAAATAAGTTTAGTTATATCTAAAGTTTTATCTGAAGAAGGGCTATTTAATGAGTGTCATCTTGTTGTTTTTTGAATTTTTTCTTTTTTTTTTACTATGATGGCAGTATTTTATCTTGCTTTTTGCTTATATTTTTGGTTTGCTCGTTGTTTGGATTTTTCGAGACAACTGGCTTTTGATTTTTGGATTTTTGGGATGGATGGCATGCTGGGGAATACTGAAGAGAGCTGCAGACTCTGCCAAGTTCTAAACCGCATTCACATGAACTCTAGATCATGGTCATTAGTACCTTAGGCCTGGTTCTGCAGATAAGTTGCCTTAGAGATTCATGTATTACTTGGAGATAAGCATAAATTGGCCTAATTTGTATACAAAACGTAAATGAATCTGAATTTATGTGAAAAAGTTTAACAATACCATATTAACTTGTGATTACTCAAGTTAGTTGGCAAATAGGTTCATAGGTTCATAGGTAGGTACTAGGCTATTGGCCCTAGGGCCTATATAAGCCTAGTCATAAAGGTACCCTGGCTTTCACCACCCAAGAAAATTATTTTCCTGTGCCCCTGTCGAGCAGAGCCACAGAGGTGATGCCCGGAGTGAATTTCCCATCCAATCATCAAGATTTTTCTTGAAAAGTGCTAATGAGGAGCTTTGTTTGATATAGATAGGTAGTTTGTTCCAGAGTATGGGAAGTCTCTGGGACAGGACTCTATCCCTCCAGCATGTTCTGTTTATTGTGGTGACAAGGTTTAGGTCCCTAGAGCGTGTAGCTCAGAAGGATTGGGATTTCTTTAAGTGGAGCATGTCCAACAGCTCTAGGTTTGACATAGCTTTGTATGTTAGGCAGAGATCGCCTCTGAGTAGGCGATATGCGATGGGAGTAAAGCTGGAGTTTTTTGAGACAGTCTGTGTAGGGCATCTGTTTGAGGCTGGTAATCCTCTTTGTGAGGTATTTCTGCTACCTTTCTAGTTTTTGTAGATGTCATGTGAGGAACATACCAAAAGGGGCGTTGTACTCTGTAATAGGTCTAATGAGTGATGAGTAGAGGGGAACAATGACCTCTTTTTTCTTGGATGAGAAACCTTTTGTGATGAGGTGTGCCATGTAGAAGGATTTCCTGACTATTGTTGCAATGTGATTATCAAAGGAGAGTCTACTGTCCACCTGTGTTCCAAGGTCTCTTATCACACTTTTGGTGTTAAGTAGACTACCACCTATGTGGTAGCTCATGGGTGCAGAATTTTTACCAAAGGAGGATGACAATGCACTTTTTGGCATTGAGGTTGAGGCCATGGCTTTGACACCAAGCATCTGTCTCAGTTAGGCCCTTTTGTAGGATGTCCACATCATTAGGAGTTTCAATTATGGCTCCTAGGTTGCAGTCATCCTTGAACTTTGTTAGCCAAGATCTTCTGTGTTAGCCTGTACTTCAGAAAAGTAGATACGAAACAGGAGAGGACCCATGACTGAACCCTGTGGTACTCCACTTATCACTGGTCTGAAGTCGAATTTGGAGTCTGCTACTTTCATGGTGTAGGTTCTGTCAATGAGCCAGTTGGCAACCCATCTTGTGACATAGGGATTTATACTTAGTTTAGTGGGTTTATCTATAATTCCAGAGTGGGGGATGGTGTCAAAAGCCTTGGCAAGATCTAGATAGGCTGTGTGAATCACCTTACCCTCGTCTACGGCTTTGGTGACTGCTTCAAAGAAGTCTATCAGGTTTAGGAGACATGATCTGCCCTTTACAAACCCAAACTGGGTGGGGTCCAGAGTTTGGAGATTACCAGATGTCTTTGTATATAAGTTCCACAATGATACATTCAATGGCCTTGCATACCAGGTTCATTAGGCTAATAGGGCAGTAGTTCCCAGTGTCCTTGGTGGCTTCCCCTTTGTGGAGTGGGATAACCATCGCTGTGCGCCATTCAATGGGTACAAAGCCTGAGGTGAGGCTATGATTAAACATGATGCTTAGGTGGGGTGCCAGTTCATTCTGTAGTTCATGTAGAATGCAGCCTGGGATGTTGTCAGGTCCCATGGATACTGTGTTCTTGGCTTTGGAGAGTGTGGTTTTTACCTGTGCAGCCGTGATTACAGAAACATTGCATTCTTCCGGTATAGAGCTGTGCCCTTTAGGGGGTGAGAGGGGGGTAAAGTTAGCACTGAATCTACCAGGATGTTGGCAATATCAGTTGGTTTTGTATATTTAGTGCCATTGTGTTGTAACTCAGAGCAGATCTGAGTGTTGCCATTGAGATTCTTGACATAGCTATAGATGCTTTGTGGTTGTCTTTAGGGTCAGTGGCGATTTTGTTTTTGTAACTGGCTTTGGAGGATTTTATGAGGGATCTCAGCTTCTTACTGAGGCTGACCAGGGAGTTCCTCCAATCATGGGATTTTACTCTTTTTTGCAACAGTTTCTTTCTTCTGTTGTAGAGTTTGTTTATGGCAGGGGACCACCAGATTGGCTTCCTTTTTTAGAGGATAGCATCTTGGTTCTGTTAGGGATCGCATGATCCATGCACTCGTGTGTTTGTAAAGTGCATTTGTGTAGGACTTAGCAGTCGTACCTCTATTGTCCATCTGCATGTGTGTCGGAAAGTTTGCCACTTCTGTCTTAAGAAGTGTGAAGTTGGCTTTGGAGAATTTTTTTACGGTGGTTTCCCTAATGGGGGGCGGGATGTGGATGTCTAGGGTGATTAGCTTGTGGTCGGATCTGACCAATGAAGAACTGACCTCAGGTGTGGAACACCAGTCACCCATGTTGGAAATGACCAGGTCTAGGATATTGCTGCCCCTGGTGGAGGTATAGATAAGTTGATCCAAGGCATTGGAATTTATGAATTCCAGAAAACGTTGAGCAAAAGAACTGGAACGTGAGCAGTTTTCCCAGTTAATGGTGCGTAATTGAAATTAGGTGTTGAGTTGTACCCTAATATTTTCCACTATATCAAGAAATGAGGAGTGGGAATCCTGGGCATGGTGGGGGATCTGTAGCAAGTTACAATTTGGATTGCGGTCTTTACCAGAGTTAGTTGCACTAGGATAATCTCAGATGCATTATGCTGAGCAACTAGCCTGGAGGTGTGGATATCCTTAATGTATATGGACACATCTCCGCCTTTAGTGTTTCAGTCCAGGTTAAGAAACTGCATACTTTTTAATCTAAGAAAAAAATAATGGAAATATTACAAATTAATATGAAACAGCTTTAATGTGATATAAAACTATTGGGTTCACTTCATGAACTATTTTGTTTCAATCATATGATGGGCATGCCATAATAATTTTAGAGAATATTGCAATGCTGATATTTGTAAATCAAAAATCATTACAGAAGCAGTGGGAATGATTAGTGATCACTGACAGAATCATTTACTTTGGTGTAATTTAGTGAGTGTGCATATATGGTAGAAATGTACTGATTTAATTGTGAAGTTCTGAGGTGGTAAGGATGTTTTGCTGGCTGAACAATGTGTGTCTTTACATGAAGATTTCTGAGTGTGACTCGGATG
Source organism: Protopterus annectens (assembly GCF_019279795.1). Classification (NCBI taxonomy): domain Eukaryota; kingdom Metazoa; phylum Chordata; order Ceratodontiformes; family Protopteridae; genus Protopterus; species Protopterus annectens. The sequence goes on from NC_056725.1 coordinate 1,857,153,255, forward strand.
AAAAATGGCAGTGTTATGAATAGAAAACAGTGGTAGGGGGCTAGAAGAAAGAGGAATTTATTAACAAACTGATTACTTTTCTATTGTGAATGCATTTATGATCATGCAGACATTACTTCAGCACAACTTTACTTGTCTGGACTGAGATTTTGCATTCTATATAATTATTTGTTTGTGTCACCTACCTTTTTATGAGGGTGGTAGGCATGCTTCCATTGCTGTGTTGTTTGACTTATAATAACTTCAAAAGTCTTTTGCGTATGACTGTGGAACATTTTTTATATGTAGTTATGATGAAGAACAAGAGATCAAGGCAGAGTAAGGACAGTTTCTGCCATGAGAAAAAATTGCATTCTCTTGAGAGCTCTTAGGACATATGGCAAATGTCTGTTGGTTAAAGGTGGGCCCAAACAATCTGAGAGGCAAAAAGCCTTGAATCAAGTTGTAATGGACAGTGGTGCAGTTGGTAGAAGAAACTGCACATTAGCACATTGCAAAGAAGAGGTCAAATGATATGGCAGGGCATGCTAGAAGCAAGCCAAGGCAGAATGCAATTGCCCATACCAGTAGACAGAGGTCTTCTGACAATTATGCCCTTTAATGCCAGATGAGGAATAACTCCACTTCATCCATGGGAATGACTATGACACAGAAGATGGTGTGGACACTGGCTATCACCAATGTCTGCAGCAGCAACACTAGTCTGTTTGGGAAGGCTGGTTTAAAAACAGTAACATATATTTACATTGAATGCTGACATGGAATGATTACATTAAGCACATGACAATTGCTATTAATAGGTGAACCTCCCACATCTTCACAGAATGGCAATGGTATCAGTAGCAGAGTGGCTGCTGAGGATGATGATGATAACATAGTTATATGTATGAGACAGTCTGAGGAAACTGACAAACTGTCTCCAAGTTTATTGGCAGGAGCCTACATAGAGATGGTGGAGAACAGGGATAATGTCATGATCACACTGATGCATCTTATGGTGGCACATGAAATGTCTGTGGCCAGCTCTAGTCATACACTAGTTAGGGCATACCAGACTCAAGTAGGAGTCAGTCTTAGAAGGGAAGGCGGACAGGGTATTCTCCTGACATACGGGGGCAAATCACGTGAGGCTAAAAGTGCTTCCCAAAAAAGTGCTATAATTAGTCGGGGAAACAAGCACAACAGATTTCATGCAGGCCACTTCATCTTTCATCTACACCTTGCAGAACCTCTCATTCAAGGCCATGGCCATGGTCCCACAACACTGTCAGATCAGCGTCTATAGCATCATTTGCATCAAGTAAGTTACCGCATCGGGGCAACTCACCATCCAGCTCCTATGACAGCCTCTTTTCAAAATCACTCATAGCATCACATAACTTATCTATAGGGGATGTCTGTGACACATTTGACCTTGACTTACTGTGAGTCAAGTGTGACATTTCTGTTACTTACAATCTGACCTTCACAAACACAGGTCAGAGTTTAACATGAAGGGGCATACGTTATTAAAATGGGGAGTACTTAAACTGTATGCATTTTATTCCTGTAATGGTACTACTTAAAACCTCATAAGACTGTGGAAAGAAATCTGTAAATTATACCATAAGACTGCAGTCATCAGAAGTGCACAACCCTAAGAAAAAACTAAAAACAAATAAATACGTACATACATACATAAATAAATAAATAAAAACAAAAAGAAAAAAAAAGTACTTCACTGTAATAAGCTGTTCACTATTTTGTAAGTTATTGGCTTATAACAGTTAGATCTACACCCCCACCCCCACCCAAGCTGTACCATTGAAGGGCAAAAAAAATGACATTCCTTGTACTGGTACTCCAACCAGGTGGCCAGGTGATGCATGACATGCCCTCCCTACCCCAGCCATTCATGTCCCATTTCTGTGCCGTAAGCCCAAACCTCCTTCAACATCTTTTATTAAATAACTAATTAAATAAATAATAATCTTCTTCTTCTTTTGGCTTTTTCCCAGTTAGGGGTCACCACAGTGGATCATCTGTCTGCTCATGATTGGCAGTAGAGTTTTACAGTGTCGAGTTGCCAGCCCAATGCTCAATCTTCCACTAAAGACACACACATGCACACACTCACACCTAGGGCCAATTTAGAGTACCCAGTCCACCTACAGCATGTCTTTGGGATGTGGGAGGAAACCGGAGCACCAAATAAATAAATAATAATTATAATAATAATAATAATAACAATAATGTCTTCTTTTAAACTGTAGCAAAATGTTTATACCCTGTCTGTATGGGGCACTTCAGTGCTCATGTTTTACTTTAAAAAAGTATTTTTAAACTGTAGCAAACTGTTTATACCCTGTCTGTATGGGGCACTTCAGTGCTCATGTTTTACTTTAAAAAAGTATTTTTAAACTGTAGAAAACTGTTTATACCCTGTCTGTATGGGGCACTTCAGTGCTCATGTTTTACTTTAAAAAAGTATTTTTAAACTGTAGCAAACTGCTTGCTACAAATGTAGCAAACAGTTACTACACTTTATAGCTTGTCTGCATGAAGCACTACAGTACTCAGGTTTTAGTTAAAAAAAGACTTTTTTTACTTTTAAACTGTAGCAAACTGCTTGCTACAGTTTAGACCACACACAGAGCACTACAGTATTGAGGTTTCACTGCAAATGCAATAACAGCTTTTAAAAGATAATTTTGCATTAAAGAGACATTGGGATCAGTTCATCACACCCACCCAACACTTGGCATCCAGGGCAGTTGCCCCTCTCACCCACCGTAGCTATGTTCTCCCAGTCATTAACACATTCATGTTCTATGCATTACCATTGTTACAGCTGACAATTACCTACAGCCTAAAGGTAGTAACATAACACTTTTCAGGGAAACACTAATAATAAAATTACAAATTAAAATGAGTGTCCTGCCATTTAAACAAACATTACTGCCACTTCACTCTCACCACTGCGCAAATTATATTTTTGTCTCTGAAGTAAAAATTAATGTGTATGAAAACAACACTGACAACAATAACAACAACAAAAATACTCTGATATGCAGTACTTCAACAAACAACAAAGGTCAAAATGAGAAATTATTAAGTTATATACAAACAGTTATATATTTTTATTGAATTGCAAGGTATAAACTCATGTTAAATACTGAATTAACACTTTTTACTAACTGTACCACTTCAGGACATTCATTATGTGCTTAATTAGGTACACCACCTGACCAGAATTTATTGTGAAAAACATTTAAAATGTGTTTAGTAATTATAGGATGCCTTATGGTATCACTGAGCAGGAGTCAGTGAGCACTTGGGCCTGATTTTTACAGACAATAATATGATTGCTTGTACTGAAATAAAAAAAGTTAATTATTTGAAGATGAGAAGTAATGTCAGATAAATAGTGACAATAGACCATGTGCCACACAGCATAGCCCATATATACCAATGCATGCATCAATTATACTCTGTGTTTTTTACATGAAAGGAAGCACTAATCTGAATGTCATGGCCCATAGTTCTAGACTAGATGCCACCTCTATACCTGTGCATCTTGCCATGCATGAGCCTGCTGCATGGGATACTTTGCTACTGCTATTGAATGGTCTTTATTAGTTATGGTAGAACTGGAGCTGGGAACTCTGGTGACAGCATGGCTCACTTTACCACCAGATTGTTGCATAGTCATGTTGTGTAGAATACAACATGCAGTAAGCCTTCTTGCATACAGTAGCTGGATCATACTGAAGGGCAGCACAGACTTATCCATACACCTAAATTGACCTTTCAATGACAATACAGGACTGGGACAGCATTTTATTAAAGTTATTTTGTGCAGTTTCACTAGGATTTCTCACTGATATCATGAGTCATGGCCCCAGAGTATACTCAGCATGACCTGAAGTAAAGAGAGAGAGAGAGAGAGAGAGAGAGAGAGAGAGAGAGAAAAGTGGTTTAGTACTTAGTAATATATTTTACCATGAAAAACAATGTAAATAATCTAGAAAATAATATTTCCCACTTACCAACAAGATGAATGAGAAATGATGTAAAACAGTGTATGCTAATGAAGCATTCTCTTAAGTATTTGTGATTCATAGAAAAATGTTCCCACTCTTCCATGCCATTTGCAGATTTGTTATATACCATGTGGGAAGATGCAGTAGAGTAAGTGTTCCAGAAATGGTAATCATCTGCAGTGCCAGGATGCTGAGCAGAGACATCAGTGATGCACCTCCATGCATCTCGTTCTACCTGGCAAGTGATGGAATGGCAGCCCTTCCTATTGTGGCATCACTCAACCCGTGGACCAGAAGGGACCATAATTGAAGTATGGTTGCAATGTAGTGCACTGAGTACCTCAGGAAAACTTGCCACTCCATAAAAGGCACTAATAGTCCTGGCTCATTCTTGAGATGACACCAGGAAATATATATACTGATCCACACTGATCCACACATGTCAAGACTACATCCAAGAACTGCCGCAGTATTATCAAGTCAGAAACCCATGAGATACCCAACGTACCCCCAGTCTGTCTCCGGAAAGTCCCTATATCAAGCATAGTCAGGGTTATATATGCGTTAGTATCCACAGGAATAGGAAGTCCACACATTTCTCCAGTAGCCCTATGGAGTCATACATACTCACTAACACCCTTATAATATCCCTGTCCACTCTAAACCTATCTAATGGTCTCCTGATTATGAAAAAATATAGTGGGCTATTCTCTGCTTATATTTCCCCCTTCTTGGCCAGCAAGCACCACTAACCAGAAGCAGTTTTGGCTCAGCCAAGACAAGCAGCTCACAACAGGAAATAACAAGGCTAGCAGCAAGTGAAAGCATCTTTATGGATTGCAAATTAGATAAAATAGGCATGTCTCCTCTTTATATAACAAATCTGCAAATGGCATGGAAAAGTGGGAACATTTTTAATGAATCACAAATAGGTAAGAGAATGCTTCCTTAGCATACTCTGTTTGACATCATTTCTCATTCACATCTCATTATGACTTCATTTTCTTAGGCTTAATCAGAGCTATTGCACTTAAGTGTAAGTGGCCTTTATGAATTGTGGCTTAAATGCCCTCATTCACAGACAGAGCAGATAGCATTAATGCATTTGCTTTATGACTATGAATATCACCCCATTGTGACAGGATTTTAGAAATCTTGCCACACGAGGGTCAATCTAAGAATAACTATGTATTTACTTATATTACACAACTGAAGTGCATAAACAGATGAACCTAGACAGCCTAAGAATGACTTTGGGGGTTGAAATAATATTATGTCCATGTGCTGAAACATTTGTAAAGAAGAGCAGTTGAAAAAAAAAGGAAAGATACCATCAGTTCAGCTTACATTTTATTAAGCAATTCTAAGTGCAAAAACATGTTGATAAGTAAAGAGAATTATACAAGAAGTATGATAATATCGAAAGGGAAGAGATAACATGATGCACGGAAATCTAAACGGTAGAGCTGACAGCTAAGAGGACTACATATTTGAATGGATTCAGAAAGATTTTTTTTCTTGTGACCTCAGACCCTAAGCACTTTCATTAAAATCTCTGAATATAGTACAATAAAATGTAATACTAACATATCTATTTTGGGAAAAACTTAGTCTACATTAAAAGCATAGATTTGCTACTACTAGCAGGATGAAACTCAAACCATTTCGGCTACTGACCTTTTGCTACATCCATAGTCCCTTTTTAGGCAGTGTCTCAAAGGCAAAATTCCTGGTGTAAAAATTCCATCTAAAAAGAACCTCAAGGTTATACTGCTAAACGCTAGGAGTCTTAACATGAAACTGCCCTCACTGGAAGCAGTCCTCACCTTGGAAGATGCAGACATTTGTGCAGTCACGGACACCTGGTTCAAGGCTGTGGAGAGCACCCCAGCCATACTGGGTTACACCTCCTAATACACGTTCAGACCACAAACTGAAGGCATGAAAACTAAAGGAGGTGGTGTATCAATATTCATTAAAGATAAATACACCTCCAGATTGGTTAAACAGTGTGATTACCTGGAGATACTTGAGATGCAATTAACTGTTGGTAGAACACCTATTCAAGTCATTCCCAGCTACAACACCCCTCTGTGAATCAGGACACCAACTCTGCTGATTTGGATCTACTTGAGTCTATCAAGATACATCTAAACACCATGGTTTTGGGTGACTTTATCTACCCATCCATTGACTGAGTAAATTACTCGTGCTCAGACTCACTTGCTCAAAGTTTCCTCAACTTTGTTAACTCCAGTGCCCTGGACCAGCTGGTTGACACCCCCCCAAGAGGTGCCAATATCCTGGATCTGGTGTTCACCAATATGGGAGACCACTGTAGCACCCCCACTGTGAGGTCTTCCCTGGTGAGATGTGACCACAAATCAGTCTCATTCAAAGTAACTATCACACTTGACCCCCCCCAGTAGCAACTGAATTAAAAAACTTCTCCAAAGCAGATTATACCCTCTTACAGAGTGGTATAAATAGCTTCACTGCACATTCCCCATCAGACGGAACTGGCAGCTATGCCAAGTTCTACACCAGTGCTTTATACAAACACCTGTATAACTGCATTGGCTTGGCTGCACATGATAGGACCAAAACAAGCTCCTCAAGGAAGAGGAAACCTGCCTGGTGGACAACTGCCATTAACAGGCTTTACAATACGAGAAAGAAATTGCTATCTAGGAGAAACACTCCCTCCACAGTTACACTCCATCCTCAGTTTAAACAAGCAAATAAGACTTCATGTGAAGTCCTCCAAACCAAACTATGAATCCAAATTAGCTTCCTCACCTAAGGAGCACTCCCTCCTCAGTTTAACCAAGCAAATAAGATTTCTTGTGAAGTGCTCCGAAGCAAACTACAAATCCAAATTAGCTTCCTCAAGTAAGGACAACCATAAGGAGTTCTTTAGTTACATCCATAACCTAAAAGGAAAGGCACAGATTTGTGCCAAACTGGTAGTTAATGATACCACATAATCTGAGCCTGTAGACATAGCTAACCTGTTGGCTGACAAGTTCTGTGAAAACTTTACTCCCCTGTCCTTGCCACATGTACCCCATGACATCTGTACAACCTGTCCTCTACTTTGTATCTCTAAAGAGCAGGTAGTAAAAGCCCTGTCTAAGTCCAAAAACACAGCATCTACATGACCTGATAACATCCCAGGCTGCATCCTATATGGACTCCAACAAGAATTAGCAACACCATTGGGTATCTTTTCAATCATAGACTAAGCACTGGCTTCATCTCAGCTGAATGGAAAATGGCCACAGTTATTCTCTGCACAAAGGTGGTGCTTCCACTGACCCTGGGAACCATAGACCTAGTAGCCTGACTAGCCTTATCTGCAAGGCCATGGAGGGAATCATCATGGACCTTATCAACAAAAATATAGGTAATCTCCAAACACTTGAATGTACTCAGATTGGATTTGTCAAAGGGGGATCATGCCTGTTAAACCTGGTGGACTTCTTCGAGACAGTCACCAAAGCTCTGGATGAGGGGAAATCTGTGTATACAGCCAACCTAGACTTAGCCAAGGCTTTTGACACTATCCCCCACTTAGGCATCATTGACAAATCCACCCAGCTAGGTATCAACCCTTATATCATTAGATGGGTTGCTAACTGGCTCACTGATAGAACACATATACTCAAAATCGGGGAATCCACCTCCAACAGCAGATCTGTAAATAGTGGTGTTCCACAGGGATCAGTCCTAGGACCTCTACTGTTTGGAATCTATTTCTCCAGAGTACAAGCAAAAACTAAAGGTCTGTGGCTGACAAAATTTGCTGATGACTGCAAACTGGGAGTGGTCATAGAATCTTCAAATTATGTCAATATCCTACAAGAGGGTCTTACAGAAGCAAATGATTGGGTGCCAAAGTCATGGCCTTAAAGTCAATGCAAAAAATGTATTATCATTGCTTTCTATAAGATTGATGTTCCTGCTAATTACCAGATCAATAGCAACACCCTAAGTATGCACTCAGTGGTGAGAAACCTGGGCACAGAGGTTGACAGCAGCCTTACCTTTGATCACCATGTCTCCACAGTGGTAAGCAGGGCATTCTATATTGCTCATCTCATAAGTAAAGGGATTGCATCTGAAAAAAAAGAAATTATAACCTCCCTGCACTCTTCCCTCATTAGACCAATAACTAAGTACAGCGCCCCTTTTGGTGTGTACCTTTCCAAGCACCTGCAACAATTGGACAGACCACAAAGGTTCCTCACAAGAAAAATTTAAGGTCTTCATCATCTGTCCTAGGTGGATCATCTGAATTCACTGTCACTTTATTCTGTTTCATACAGACTACTCAGAGGTGAGCTCTGCCTTGCATATAAGGCATTTTCTGACCCTGCTTTATTGGAAATGTTGCATATTCGCAAGTCAAATCGTACACGGGGTACTCACTCTAAAGATCTTAATCTGGTATGTAAATTTAATAGAACCTGCTGGAGGGACAGATTTGTCTCCTGGAGGTTACCACACCTTTGGAACAGACTCACACCATGTCAAACAGAAAACCTCATTGTCCCTCTTCAAACGCAATCTGGACGACTGGATGGTTAACCACAAATTCACCCCGGGGGTTCCACACATGTCCCTAATAAGGGTAGAACTTGGCTAGGCTGGTAAGGGCCCTAGGGCCATTAGCCTAGTAACTTCCTATAATCCTATGATCATGCACTATAGCATCCGTTATTACAAGACTTCTGCATGACAGGCTCACAAAGCTGTGATAAAGCCTGAGGTGGTTCTAGAGAGAAGTCATCAAAATGCAGTTGATCAAAAAACAGATGGCATTCTATCTGGTTTTCACTCAGGTTAGAGTCTGTCACATTAACTAGGTGACTGATGAAGTACAGCTTCCTGCTGCATGACAATAAAAAAAGTCAAATAAATATTGTTATATCTTTTTTTAATTATTAACCATGTTTTCTCTGAACTGTTTCTACTTCATCTGGGGCAGAACATAATCAGTAGTAAAGACTCATAAGTTTCAGATAAAACACAATACAAAAGCACACATTAAGTGAAAGCTTTAGTTTATGAATGGCATTCAGAATCAGTATCCTTAGGGTTACATCCTTCCAAATTATGCATTTGGATATCTATTTTTCATTTATGCAAACTGCCATTTTAAGTCACCTAGTTAAATGAGTCCTCAATATACTCTGTTACCACAACATTAATTAATATTAATGCCAGCCAATGAGAAAACAGTAATAACTTTCTGCAAATATATGAAGATATAGATAATGGTCTTCAGTAAACAACATTTCAATAGCCTCCTCCTTTTCTTGCTTTTACTGCATCTACTATTTTATTAATTTTCCCCTCACAACGGGTCAGTAGACAGAAATAATTCTCTACATTAGAAGCTATTAAATAACACTAAATTATCAGTTACCAGTAAGAAGCAGTTTTCTGCTAAAGCAGCTATTAAATGACTCAAAAACATTTCATCCATAAAGTATCTTATGATTTGTCAATGTCTCATCCTACAGTTATTTTCCAATTGCATCATTAGATAGTCATTCCTTTTTCAGAAACATACAAATACTCGACTTTGGGCAATTTGAACATTGTGTTTTAGAAGGGCTATTTTCTGTTTTTAAATTGTCTTGCTGACTTACAACTCAGTGATGAAAAAACTCACTGATTTCAAGTGTTTTTTTTCTGCAGGGTGTACCCCTATCTGGGAGGATAAGAGCTTCATATCTTCTGAACTTATATATATATATATATATATATATATATATATATATATATATATATATATATACAAACACCACAGTCACATAAATGTTTTAATACAAATAAATCACTGAGACTGTATACTTAGAAATGGCACTAGCAGTGATGTCCTATAGAGTTATCAGTCAGGGGGTTCAGCATTGGCAAACTGAACACAACTAAATGGAACTTCATCTAGTCTGCACTCAGCAAGATGTAGGGAAGCCATGCTGTTATGTTCCAATTTTATCAAAGAAAGGTGAAAGGCAAGTCTTTGAGTGCTGGGAACAAGCAAGAACTTAATTTTTATGTAAGTATCGGTAGCCTCAGTTTGGAGTGTGAGGTGAAGAACAGCCCCTCCCCACACACACACACATTCTTAAGGGAGGTCTGCCTGCCTTCCCTCCATAAAACATTAATTTGAGACAAATGTCTATTCTGTGTCTTTGGACTGATGATTTTCTGTTCATTGTGAAATGTTTGTAGTTTGTTAGAAGGTCCACATTAGCAAATGCTATGCTGTAGAAAATAATGTGATAAACCTTATTCTGGAAGAAGAGAAATACATACCTCATACAGTGTAGAGGTGCACATGACTTATACCATGGCCCCCTTTTTTTAGCAAGTAAAAGCAAACAGTGATGCTCACTGTGTTTAGTTTGATTTGCACTAAATATTTCAAACGGATGGTGCATCAGTGGTCATGAGTCTAAAATTATCTGTTGATGTGGTAAGTCTATGACCTTTAATTTTACCTTTGGAAGTGTTTTATCCATCAGTATTTGCAGCTTATTTTATAAAATTCTGTATGAATGTTGAAGTCTGTGAGTCAGTAAAGCGTTATTCCTGAACCAAAAATGACAGCCTCCGGGATTCAGGAAATATAAAATTCCTTGCAAGGACAGTGTAGCCGTTCCTGCACAGAATATGGGCACCCAGCGAGCCAGCAAACAGCTGATCTGACATGCACAAGCGTGCCTGCACAGTTCCTGCATGGACATGACTGCAGAATGCTAATTACCTCATTTACTGGTGAAAACCATGCAAATGAGGGGAATTAGCGATTCGCCAAGCAGGCAGGTATCCGTGCAAGAACAGTGCTAGTTATAGAAATGTATTCGGTTACTAACCGAATACATTTCCGCAAATAATAAAACGGAGGCATGGCAGTTCCTAAAAAAGCATGTATTATAGTCTTTTGGCATGCCAATGGCCAAATATATGGCCATTGGCATGGAAAGCTGCTTCATTTTTATAAAAATCAAAGTTATTTTTTTGGGCCGATCTCGGCCGTTTAAGCATAGGGCAGCGGCTCGCAAACGGGATTGTGTCAAAAATAAAAAAAATGTGAAAACTCAATTTTAGGGGAAATCTGCATTTTACCATTATAGTCTATGGCATGCAAAATCAAAATTATACCAGGGAACACTGGTTGTCAAGGGGAAAGAATCTGTGTTAGTACAGTAACTTTGACTAAGGCAGTGGGGTATGCAAATGAGGGGAAATTTACTGAAGCACAAAAACCTTCTTAGTCCCAAACTGCACCTAACCTTGCAGGCACTATAGTATGATAATGTAACTAGGAGGAGCAACAGACATGAAAAGGGGGTGTGTCAGGCATGTTGTAAGCACATTGGAGCCCTATGAAGCAGAGATAAGCTTAGCTAAGCACCGCTAAGCAAGGGGGTGTGTCTGAGGCTGTATTGACTTATACCATGAAATGAGGAGCATGTTTATGCACAGAAGAGGGCCATTTCTTCATGTTTACATTAGCTAGATGGGTTTGCATGGGGCGAACCCGGTCTAAAAAAAAAAAAAAAAAAAAAAAAAACAGAAATAGCAGGACTGTTTACATTTGCGGTTTGCAAGGCATGCCTCAGGGCTTAAAAGGAGAGGAAATGAGAAGGGAAAAAAGGAAAATAGCAGAATAAAAGCAATCAAGAGCAAATTACATAGCCAGCAGATGGAATGCATCATAGTCAGCCAATCATACAGGCAACATCTGCAGCACAAAAGTATAAACTATGGACACAACTTACACTCTGTTTTTTCCCACAAACTCTGCACCATTGGTGTACACATGTGGCAGAATTTTAACTGGAAAAATGTTAGGGGCTGCCATTGCTTTGATCCATCAGTATGTGCTAGAGGCTGAGGGCAGCGAGGAGGATAATGCTGACAACTGCCACAGACCAAGGAGGAGGGGGAGAAAAGTGTTCAGACCCAGGGTAACTTACCAGGGACAACATGATCTGGAGATAGTACAGTGCTACAGGGTGGACAGAGACATACTTCAGAAAATCACTGAGCTGTGCCGGCCTCAACTCAGACCTAGAGCCAACAGAGGGGAACCCATCCCAGTGGATACCAAGGTATGTGTAGCCTTAAGAATTCTAGCTACAGGTACTTCCCAAAGACCTACTGGGTACATCATGGTGGCCTCATGGGCATCTACAGTGGATACAAAAAGTGTACATACCCTTGTTATAATGCCAGGTTTCTGTAATATATAAAAAATGAGACCACAATAAATCATTTTAAAACTTTTCCCACCTTTAATGTGACCTATAACCTGTACAATTCAATTGAAAAACAAATCTGTTAGAGGAAAAAATATAAAAAAATAAAAAAAGTGCAATAAGCTGGTTGCATAAGTGTGCACACCGTTAGACTAATATTTTGTTGAAGCACCTTTTGATTTAATTACAACATTCAGTCTTCTTTACAGGTCCACAATCTTTGTCAGATGAGCCTCAATTAATTCATGCTGTCAGAGCCACAGTTGCTGTGCAGAACCTGTACACATTTAGAGTGATACCACCACATACTAAAGTAAACACAACAGTTTGGGGGTTTTAGTTTTATTGAAGGGTACTGGCACTTTAATTAATAGATATCCTGTACATTAGTATTAATTTGCTAACATCTAGTTTATTCATTACACACAGTACACATTTTAACCTACTGGCAGTTGACATTCTACTCCTTTCTATTTATTTGCCCTGAATACTGCAAGCTAGATTTGTACTCACCAGCCTCCCAGTGCAGCCTTAGCAACCTGCTGGCATGGGTATCTATGTTCACAGCCCTCTCATCTGCAGCTGCACAGGAAATAAAAAAACATTTATACATACCTATCAATCACATACGCAGGCTGGACTTTGGAAAACACTCATTGATACTGATACTTACACACTTCTGGGACATTCTGTGTCCATGCATCTTGGGTCCACTGGCCCAAGAGCTCCCTCTTCCTATGCATGAGGTCAGCAAAATGGTGCCAGACCTGCTCATCAGTTTGAGGGATGCCAGTAGCACTGGTGAGATCATGTGCAAGATGATCCTAGGCCTCCGCTTTGTATTGGGAGCCCTGGTACTGGCTTTGCAACAGTCTCTCCTCATGCTCTTTCACTAGGAGTCCAACCATGACCCTGGACTCCTGAATGCCCCAGCATTGTGCCAGGAAGCATGAACCCTCTCTTACACCAGCCATAGTGCCTGCAAAGATGAGCCACAACTGGTTATGGCTGTATTCCCACCTGCAAGGTTTAAATAGAGCCACATTCCTGCCATTTGCCATCATTGAACCATTTTGAATATGCTGAGCTAAGCTAACCTGCTTAGCTAGGTTGGCAGTCCTTAAAGAGATAGATATTGAGCACTGCTTACCAATGCGCAAATCCACTTAGCTGGGCTACTTATTGCTTAGCATTTACATTTAAGCGATGCTTACACCAGCTTAGCACAGCTGAGCACAATTTAGCATTGCTCACATTTCATTTTATAAAGTATCAGGATTGTGGGATTGATTCATCATTACTGACATATTATAATTTTATGTTTACCTTCCATGACATCCCCTTATCTGCTTTCATTAAATTATATTCTTGTGTGACTATACTGTATGAGGCACTTGTGTTTATATGGGGGTTTCACATCTTTTCTAGACTGACATCTCACTTTTGGACCTGCTACACTACCCTGGTTGACAAAAAACAGTTGCTACATAATTTAAGTTTACAAAAATAATTTTAACACTACTTTCCCATAGAAAAATTAGTTGCCAGTCTTGGTACTTGAACCATGCACACCTGCATGTAAAGCTGGCCCTCTAACCACTACACTGTCTCAGCTTGGAAACTTTACTTATATATTTGCATTTATCTCTTGTGTGATGTTTAAGCTATGCTAAGCAGAAGGCCATAATGCACACACCTGGTTAGCTACACTTAAACATTCCTTAGACTAGAAAAAAAAGTATATATTATCATGTTATATAAGTGAGTCTTGTGGTGTTCTGACAACTCATTGAGGACTGCAATAATGAAATAATGGCATTCATTTGGCTTTCAGGCTTCTATCCTTCAGGACTCCTGCTAATACATATCCTGTTTTCTATCAACTTTCTAAGTGTGTGAGGGCAGTTTTTCAGATGTGTCCCTATTTTATATTTATTCCCCCCATTATTTGTGCCTTTGTCAACATGCACTGCTATAAGGGAATATTGGCATACATTTGCTTTCAGACTTCTGTCCTTCAGTAATTCATGCTAATGCATGACCTGTTTTCTATCAACTTTCTACATTTAGTAGGCAATATATGTGTTTTGTCCATTTTGAGGGATTTATCCCCCATTATTTGTGCATTTGCACACATTTCCTGCTTTAGCAGGTTGTGAAGATGTTGTACAGCACTTTAGCAATGTAGGGGGTGTGTCACAGAACCTGTCACACCCCCCACCCCCTGCATGGCTTTCTTCATACCGATGTTTATTTCAGTGTCCATGGACACTGAAATGATCATTATTTCATTTCAGTGTCTGTGGACACTGAAATACTGGCATAATATTAAAGTAAACCTTTAATATTATGCCATATTGAATTAGAAAGTGCAGTATGGCACTTTTTTGAGTGCAGGGGGCCAGGTTCAGTGTCCTTGCACTACTTGGACACACCCCCTGAACTTGTTCACGGTTTGTGTCTGTATAGGGAGTACAGCAGCATGCCTTCATGAATATGCAAGGCACGCTGCTGTGCTGTATGGACACAAACCATTCCATGCAAGAATAATTTTATTATTGCATGAAATTTATTGAATTCTGCAGAGTGTTTATATAAAATATATATAGCATCAATATAAACTGGTGCATTCATTTGTGTAAGAAATCTTGTCAAAAATATACTGAAATCACTTAAAGATCACAGTGCCCATTTTTTGTCATGATTGTACTAACCAATTCTTCTCTCCACATACCCATATTAAAAAAATATTCATGAATTATTTCTGAACTAATATAAATAACTTAATCTCTGAGGCTCCACACTTGTCACTCAAAAGCAGCTGATAAGAAAGACAGGTCAGTCAAAAACAAAGTGACCAATCCTGTTTTTGAGATGACTTTTTCTCTACAATTATGCATAAAGGTTTTTCCCCCTGTACCCACTGGGATTAATATAATGAACTCCTAAGGAAAAGAGAAAAATCCTAAATTCAGTGATTTTATTTAATGAATATATGTTTTGATCAAGTGCTGTTAGATAAGTACTTGTCCATCACTCATCTGGTAGTGCACTGATCTGTTCATAGGTTCATAGGTGCTTATTAGGCTATTGATCTGCAAAGATCTTTATTAGCCTAGCCATACATTCCCATGAAGTTTTTAGCCCTTATATTTTAAGTATAAATAACCCAGATTTGAGCAGAACATTTACATATTACTCCTAACAAAGATAAACAAGGGTGTTAAACCAGGGGTAAATTTGAAGTTAAATATCCATTCATCCAAATTGCATTTGAATAGTGTAAGACAAGTACTTCATATGGACTGGAAGACATTTCTGCACAGGAGATATTCTTTGTGATACATATCTATCCAACTGGCATGTTTTATTTATGTTGCAAAAGTGATTAAGATCTCTTGAGCAGGTGTTTATGCCCTCATTGGACTTAGTCTGTTGAAGCTCTGCACATGAAGGAGATATTGCACCTCAGTAGCCTGTATGACACTAAGAAAACACCAAGGGCTTGGAGATGGTCTACACTGTTTTTATGATTTAGGCCTTTGATTTTCTTAGTGAGAAAGCACTGTGGGCATTTGAATTGTGTCAAATGCTTGGACAGGCACATACTGAAGGGGCAGTATTCTCAATACTATTCTCAATAGTATTCTCAGTCTGATGAGTGTGGAATACAGTGGAATGATCACATCCATGGACCTGGATACCATACCTTTAGTAATAAGGCTGTGCAATAAAAAAGCACTTTCTTACAATAGTGGATACAGGATGATTGAATGACTGTGATGAACATTCACTTTTGTAGTATACAGGAAGAAAAGTTCAGTGCAACTGAGTAACCATCCAGATGTAGTAATATATGGTTTTAACCATACCCAAGTGGATGGGAGATGGAAACAGACATCAATGTTTGATCATTGAGAATACAGCATACTCACATTGACATGCATGTGCACTTCACAGACACACACACACACACACACACACACACACACACACACACACACACACACACACACACAATAGCTTTGTACTCATGAGAGATTACAGCAAAGGGCAAAACATTTGATTGATAGTGTCAGTAAACAGGGGTCATGGGTATAGTTAAAAATATGATCAGTCAGTGTGGAATCACTAGAAGGACAATGGCTGAACAGGCCTGACAGAGTTGCTACAGAAGGTATGGTTCATAGCAGCTATGTTGTGCCTACAATTTGTAGCAACTCATTTTGTATGCTAGGCAGCGCAATGTGATACGCACGAGAAGCACTGCATATGTACGTATATTTTTATGCATAAAAAGTATATAGCAAAATATCTTAAATGCAACAGTGTATAAACCTTTTCTAAAGTAGTCTGTGGCAATGGTGGATACCACACCAAATATGAAAAACCTAATAATTAGCCAGAATGAATGAGACAAAAGTAAAATATCTAATTGCAGTTTAAAAGAGAAGCTGCTCAGTCAGCATAAATACAGTGTGTATGTATGTATGTGTGTGTGTGTGTGTGTGTGTGTGTGTGTGTGTGTGTGTGTGTGTGTGTGTGTGTGTGTGTGTGTGTGTATATATATATATATATATGGGATGCGTCAATATGTGCGAAGTTTCACTACTTCGAACCCCACCTCACAGAGTTCACTTGTTCAAAGTAGTGAAACTTCGAAAATTGACTTTGGCAGTCACACTACAGCGCAGAATGGGAATATTTCCTTTTCCCCACTGTAGTGTGATCTTGGAGTTGGTATATTTAAGTAGGGGGGGTGTGGGGGCCACAGCCCCCACATGGAGGGTGCAGGGGGGCCCGGGGAACTAGACTTCAGCGAAAGTGCACTTTCGTTTAAGTGGACTTTCGCTGAAGTGTAGGGTCTACTGCTCTATTTCGAAGAAGTGTATTTTCGATGTAGATCAGTAGACCCATATATATATATATATATATATATATATATATATATATATATATATATATATATATATATATATATATATATATATATAAGGGCATGACAGTAGTTACACTGGGAAGGTTAAAAGCCTGGGAGATTGAAAAAAAAAAAATAATACAAACAGAACTTATGTTTAGAATAGTTGTTTAAGCATTTTATTTTCTTGGAATTATCAGTTTCATTTAATGCCCTTGCTATGCAATACTGTTTTTTATCTTTATTGTTACACTTAGTTGTTAGTGGTACATATTTCTGTGCACCTTACTGTATGCCATCCTGCACTAATGACTAAGTAAATTAAATCCTATTAAATAGTAAGCAGAGCTCAACAGTACTAATTCATACATATTTATGAAAAAATATGAATTAAACAATGAATAACAAGATTTAG
Organism: Protopterus annectens; assembly: GCF_019279795.1. NCBI lineage: Eukaryota > Metazoa > Chordata > Ceratodontiformes > Protopteridae > Protopterus > Protopterus annectens. The sequence continues at coordinate 1,857,170,886 of NC_056725.1, forward strand.
AAATCAAATATATTAACAGAAATGAATTCTACAAAAGAAAAGTACTTCACAGATTGTGATAATAAAGCAGTGAATGCGGCAGGTAACAAAAGTAATACCTCCATTATCTTTAAGTTGCATATATCCCATCTTGGCACCTGTGTTTTCAGTTATATACTATGCAGAGCATGATACGACACCTGTTAGTAATAATGATTAGTGCAGGCTGTCCTTGTAAATATCTCAGATTCCTCACTTGTGCAATGCCGAGGTTAATATAATACTGATATCCAGGCTTGCCTACTTAATGTTACTGACATCACTAACAAGTGCAGAGTGATCTTGGCAATAACATCCCATTTTGGAATGCTAGTACTATTCATAGCTGTAGGCTAGTCCTTCTAACTGATCTAAGCCTTGTTGTAAGATACTGCTTATGTACTTATCAAGAATAGATACATCAGTAGTTTAATAATGGTCGAAAGCACACCTGTTCAACAGTTTTCAGCTAGTTAGTTGAATTCTGTTTTTATCCAGTTCAATGCAAGCAGGCAATGAACTTACAAATGACTATATTATAAGTGATTCACATAGTATGCAGTGTCCTGTCTGCTTTGTTCTGGGGGATGTAAATATATTCTTCCCTGCCATTACAAGGCATACGTTTTTGTTTCTCTTGATACTGCATTTGCAAAATTAGCTATCAGTGAATCATCCTAGATCCTTACATAGCAAACATGTTTTTCAAAATGCAAAGTTTAAGGGTTTTCATAATTATAAAATTATTACAGGTATTACTGTTATGAATGGAAGGGACAGAGTCTCCTGGAATAATGTTCAGTGGATCCCCCCCAAAATATTTCCTGTTGGAAAAAAAAGTTATGTTGAATGAGCAACTCTGACATCATTGTAACTTTAACCCAGGTGCAGTCATAAACTATCAGTAGTTTGAATGTCAGATGAGCAAAGTACTTTTCCTGCTTTTTTTTAAATGTCATATTAAGTAATAATACCCCTACTGGAGAATATTACATTCATAGGTGTGTCAGAGCAGAACTCAATGTTGTTCTGTTTTGACTAGTCACCCTCCCTCAGGGCTCAGTAATTTACATTTTTTACACCTCCTCATTCATTTACTAAATCTACATCTCAATCTCTAGATGTTCTCCTCATTCATTTACTAAATCTACATCTCAATCTCTAGATGTTCTCCTCATCGTTTACTAAATCTACATCTCAATCTCTAGATGTTCTCCTCATCGTTTATTAAATCTTCATCTCAATCTCTAGATGTTCTCCTCATCATTTACTAAATCTACATCTCAATCTCTAGATGTTCTCCTCATCGTTTACTAAATCTACATCTCAATCTCTAGATGTTCTCCTCATCGTTTACTAAATCTACATCTCAATCTCTAGATATTCTCCTCATCGTTTACTAAATCTTCATCTCAATCTTTAGATGTTCTCCTCATCGTTTACTAAATCTACATCTCAATCTCTAGATGTTCTCCTCATCATTTACTAAATCTACATCTCAATCTCTAGATGTTCTCCTCATTCATTTACTAAATCTACATCTCAATCTCTAGATGTTCTCCTCATTCATTTACTAAATCTTCATCTCAATCTCTAGATGTTCTCCTCATCATTTACTAAATCTACATCTCAATCTCTAGATGTTCTCCTCATTCATTTACTAAATCTACATCTCAATCTCTAGATGTTCTCCTTATTCATTTACTAAATCTACATCTCAAGCTCTAGATGTCCTTTGGTGTAGAGCACCACCTCCAGGTATACTGTCCCTATTAAATTGGTATCCTTATTATAATTCTGAGGATCATAACTGTGAGACATGAATTTATTGAAAAAAGTGATGCAAAAGGAGACAGCCAATGCCAACAATCCCTGTTTTCCTTTAAACTTATTTACCCACAATGCATGGGATGCTGTCTACAGCTTTCTAGTTATGTACTGTATACTGAAACAGAGATCACTGCACCTCGGAGGTAAAGAATTACGGTGAGACATAGCAGTCTTGGACTTCTTTGTCCCACATTGGCTCTCATCAGCTTCACATCTTGCTGTGTGTGTGTGTGTGTGTGTGTGTGTGTGTGTGTGTGTGTGTGTGTGTGTGTGTGTGTGTGTGTGTGTGTGTGTGTGTGTGTGTGTGTGTGTGTGTGTGTGTGTGTGTGTGTGTGTGTGTGTGTGTGTGTGTTTGTGTGTGTACCCCACCTACTTCTGATTAAGATCGGAGAAGTTTTTGTATAAAATGGCAAAAGTAAGTCTATTCCAGGTTTTTTTCTTTCTTGATCAACAATCATGTTTAAAAACTTTCATTTGTGCATCTCAGGTCTTAAAGCCTTTTTTGGCCTAAAGTTGTCTGATTTAACATTAGCAATATGTTTTCTATAATTTTAGGAATTTTATAACCTTTTATGATATCATTAACTAGTTTATACTTGAAAAATTAGTAGAATTCATGAATATTGATTAAGGACCTTAAATTCAGGCTTGAATGACGAATAAATATAGCATGACATCTCAGCTCAATAACCTGTTCTACATACATCCACATCTGCTACATTACGGTTATGCAAAGGATCTCAACACATGTAGGAGATCGGGGGGAGTGGGGTTCCTTGACAATACCACCAGTGGTGGATTACATGGAAAAGTATACCAGGAAACACAACATACAGAATTTTTTCTGACCTTCTGTAATATCATGATAAAGATATAAGTGACGCACAACTTCTCTTCTTGTTTTTCTTTTGCATTTAATAGGTTTACTGGCTGATGTGGTAACCTTATTTATTGTAGTCAATATAGCATTAATTTGCAAGATGTAAACATGTTTCATGTTTAAATAATCTGATCTGTAACTTGAAAAGAAAGAGAATATCTGTTCATTGATATATTGATTTTAATGCAGTGACACAAAATGAGAAAATCAGAACGAGTTTTCACAAATTAGAAAAACTAAGGTTTAAAGAGGTTAGCTTATATATCACATACAGCAAGGAAACACTTTATAGGTTAAAGTATAGTTTAATGAAAAGTGTTGTCTTCAGAAATGGAAACTTAATCCAGATAGGAGGAAATGTTAAACAAATACTGTCTTAAGTTGAACAACCTGTTGGAGCAGGGTATATAGAAGCAGATTAAAGTGAAAGAAAGAATTTACGAGATTACTGGGAAAATCCTGCAAATTCAGTCATATGTGGTATTTTTAAGAATTTGAAGTTAATAATAATGCCAACTTGTTTAAACATGAAACAAATATCACGGGGAGAAAAACACAAATCAGGTGATTTCCATGTGGCAATGTGAGTAGTGAAGCATTTTATTGGAAAAGAAACATAGTACAAAAATTACACTCTAAAAATCTGAGAAATGAAAGTGTGCATGAAAGTAAAAACAAGAACCATAAGCAGATCTTATTCAATCTCGTTAGATGATGCTAGGATAAGAGGACAGATCTCTTTAGAGATGGAGAAACCATGCAGAAACAAGAGTATGTGGTTACTACGTTGTGTTCAGTCAGACTGCATTCCCCTGGAACACTCATTCAGAATGCCAGCTGTTCAAATTCTACTTCATAGGTTCATAGGTTCATACTAGGCTATCTGCCCTAGGGCATTTATAAGCCTAGCCAGAATGTGTTTGGCTTTCGCCACCCATTTTAAATTTATTTTGCTATGCCCTTTTTCGAGGTTAGTATACTGTGCCTCTGTCTAACAGTGACACAGAAGTGATAACCGGGGTAAACCTACGATCTCCCATCCACTCATCAAGATTCCTCTTGAAGAGAGTCAATGAGGGACTCTGCCTAACCTGGACTGGGATTTTATTCCAGAGTGAAGGGAGCCTCTGGGTTATGAATCTGTCCCTCCAGCATGTCCTATTTATTTCAGTGCTGAGGTTCAAGTCTCTCGCGCATAGCTCGATGGGATTTGGATTTTCTGAGGTGCAGCATGTCCATTAATTCTGGGTTGGACATGGCTTTATATGTCAGGCACAGATCGCCTCTGAACAGGCGGTATGCCACTGAGTAGAGCTGGAGTTTCTTTAACCGGGCAGCATATGGCATCTGTTTGAGCCCTTTGATCCTCTTGGTGAGGTACTTTTGGGGTCTTTCCAGTTGCTGCAGGTGTCTGGTAAGATACATCCCAAAAGGGGCATTGTACTCAATTATGGGCCTGATGAGGGATGAGTAAAGAGGCACGATGACCTCCCTGATCTAGATGTGAATCCCTTCATGATTAGGTGGGCTATATAAAATGTTTTTCTAACCACTTTGGCCACGTGGTTGTCAAATGAGAGATTGCTATCAACTTGGGTCCCCAGGTCCCTAATTACTTCTTCTGTACTTAATGGATTACCACCTATGTGGTAATTTGTGGGCACTTTGTTTTTGCCAAAGGGATGACTATACACTTTTGGCATTTAGCTTGAGGCCATGGCTCTGGCACCAGTTGTCTGTTTCTATGAGGCCCTTTTGGAGGATGCTTGTGTCGGCTGGAGAGTCGATTATGGTGCCCAGTTTGCAGTCATCTGCGAACTTGGTCAGCCACAGTCCTTCCGTGTTGGCCTGTACCTCCGAGAAATATATACCGAACAAGAGAGGTCCCAGGACTGAGCCTTGTGGGACACCACTTGTAACTGGTTTGGAGTCTGACATGGCTCCAGCAATTCTAACCATGTGGGTTCTGTCCTTGAGCCAGTTTGCAATCCATCTAGTGACATAGGGGTTTATATTTAAGCTGGTGAGCTTATCTATAATGCCCGAGTTGGGTATTGTATCGAAGGCTTTTGTGAGGTCCAGGTAGGCTGTGTGGACCACCTTCCCCTCATCAATGGCCTTGGTGACTGTTTCAAAGAAATCAACCAGGTTTAAGAGGCAGGATCTCCCCTTAACAAAGCCAAACTTGGTAGGATCCAGTGTCTGTAGGTCCCCAATATCTTTATTTATGAGGTCCATGATGATCCTTTCCATAGCTTTGCAAACCAAGCTAGTCAGGCTTATGGGGCGATAGTTTCCAGGATCCGTTGAGGCACCACCTTTATGGAGAGGGACCACTGTTGCTGTACGCCACTCTTTGGGCACATATCCTGTAGTAAGGCTGAGATTGAACAGTAGTTTTATTTTTGGGTTTAGCTCTTCTTGGAGTTCATGTAGGAAGCAGCCCGGGACACCGTCTGGTCCCATTGATGCTGTGTTCTTTGCTTTGGAGAGGGCGGCTCTTACCTGAGCATCTGAGATGTCAGGGGGGCAGCACTCTGCTGGGATAGATATTTGCCCTTTTGGTGGGGAGGGGGGGAGAAGTTTGCGCTGAACCTGTCAGCTAGGATGTTGGCAATGTCTGTGGGTTCAGTGTATTTTTTGTCATTTTAGACTAATTCTGAGCATATCTGGGAATTACCACCCAGGTTCCTAATATAATTAATGAAAGCCTTGTGATTATCCTTAGTGTCCTATGCAATTTTTCTCTCAAAGCTGGCCTTAGACAATTTTATGAGTGCCCGTAGTTTTTTGCTAAAACTGATCAGTGATGCCTTCTCTTTTTGGGATTTTGCTCTATCATTTAGTAGCTTCCTCCTTCTATTGTATAGTTTGTTTATGGCTGGGGTCCACCAGACAGGACGTCTGCCTTTGGAGGATTGGGTCTTGGTTTTATTTGGGATCGCATGATCCATGCATTCCTGAAGGTGTTCATAGAATGCATTTATAAAGGATTCTGCGGTCTGGGCGTATTTTCCACAGGCCCGGGGGCTTTGAAGGATTCCACCTCGGTTTTGAGGAGTGTGAAATTTGCTTTAGAGAAGTTTTTCACTGTGGTTTTCTGGGCAGGGGGTGGGGTCGGGATGTGAATATCCAGTGAGATTAGTTTATGGTCTGATCTTACCAGTGAGGGATACACTTCTGGTCTGGAGCATAGAGTCCCCATGTTGGTGATGATCAGGTCCAGTATGTTTTCCCCTCTTGTGGGAGTGGTAACAAGTTGTTCCATAGCATTTGAGTTTATAAATTCTAGGAACCTTTGGGCTAGGGTGTTGGAGCTAGAGTAATGCTCCCAGTCTATGTTGGGTAGTTGAAGTCGCCCAATATAATGGTGTTTGGAGAGACCTTCATATTTTCCAGTGTTCTCAGAAAGGCCGAGTGGGGTTCCTGGGTTTGGGAGGGTGGTCTGTATGAAAATGTAGGTTTTCACAGCCATGATTGCAGAGGAGCACAATGTTTATAAAGACATTATTCCATTCAAATGGTATGTGCAACCAAAGAGAGAATTACCAAATATATCCACACCACCAATGTTATCCTGATCCTGAAATAGTATGTCCTAGCAAGTGAAATGCAAACCTTGTGTGTACTGTCTACCTCCCTATAATTCACTAAAGGGCATATATGCATGTCTAGATGTAAAACCAGTGATCAAATATAAGCTTAAATAGGTGTATCTAACAAAAAATTAAATGTGTATATATCTATATAATATTTGCACTAAGTTATGTATGCAAACACATACAATCTGATAGTGCTAAATATCTGTAAACGTGAATCACACAAGAGACTGCACAAGCATGTGTATGTGCAAGGGCCATACTTAAGAGATTCAACAGGTTAACATACGACAATGATCTGAACAGAAGAAGGAGTAGTGTACATAGAATGCTAACAACTCTGAAAATAAATAATCCATATCACTCCACATGTACAGTGCGACTCTGTGTGACCATAAACCAAGTGCATCAGCAGCAATAAATTCTGAAATACACTATTAGTCCTGCCACTACATACCATTAGCAATGCAATCCACTCATGCCTTGGTCTTCTTGGATCAAGGTGATCATGGTAGTCGCTGGTGCACACCAGTCTCACTGCCAGTCCAGCTTTCATGCTAACAGAAATGTCATTTTCCAGTTTGAACATGAATGCCGGAAAAATATCACAGGAGACTTTTTCCAATGTCAAACCTATTTAATAATCATGGTTAAGCAAGGAATCCTAGTGTCTCCTTGCTCCAGTTGCCAAGTATATCATTTTTGTTGTTTCACTTTATCCCTTTCAGCTTAACTACAGTCTTGTAGTTATTTTATATTTACCTTTAACTATAATTAGTTCTAAGCTCTTTTCAACCTCATAATCCAGTCTGTCTTTACTCTCTTTGGCATTTATATGTTTATTTTTATACTGCTGTGAAAAATATTTTGCATAACATGCAATGCTTGCTACTTCATGTGTCATACATGACAATTGCCTGTCATTTCTTTTATATACTCTTATGACAACAATATTGTTTTTTTTTTATTCAATGTCTTCTCACACAGGGCCATGTCTAAAATGGTCTAGACCAGTGTAGCTGTCCATTTATCCAAGTCTTAAATAAATAGATAAACATCCAGACAGGCAGTGCACACTGCATTCTGCTTGAATTGTAGGAACGTAAGCATGGATCAACAGACAAATGCAGATGGCCATGTACTGGCTTTTAAATGTTATGCAAGCCTTCTGCTATATTATGGGTATGAGGCAGCCTGAAGCGCATGAAGCCACTAACACATCAGAAGGAAGGAAGGCTGATGTACAGACTTGCATCAGTTTTGACTACCTTTCATTTGGGGATATTGGCATGCCTTTTGCTATGCATAATTCTACGTCCATGCACATTTGGGAAGCAGGATTATGGCTTCACAGCCAGTGCTAATCAGACCCCAAGGGTGATCAGTAAGCTAGTGCTGCCAGCTTCCTTAGTATGTTGCATATGCAGGTGGTGGTCTGTAACATGCGTTTATGTCAAGCATTCCTACTGCATTCTTTGCCAAATTACTTAATTAAGATAAAAGTGACACACCTTCAAACTGTGGTAGGAAGCTCCGTACTGTCAGCATTTAAGGTTGCTTCATCTAAGTCCTGTATAACATAGGATATTGTGTTGTCATGTTCACACCAACTGATATCTCCTATATGGAACTGTAGCTAGCACACTGTGCTGCCTAACATTCCCCAGACATATGAATATGAGAACCGCAAGCCTCTTTCTGGTTCTGCATTCACTTGTACAGGTATGCATGGAAACATGTGAATGGCAGTGTCTGCTAAGTGCCTTCAGCAATCTACTATGTTGCAGCCATTATTAATGTTTTAAATTCAGATACATGCTATTTTCTTGGGATAGTCACAACCACTGTTTTAATGTCATCATTGATCCCACCCTGTATAAATTTACTAGCCTACCCCAGTCTTATTTTAATTCCCTTGTAAAAAAAAACAACATGACATTTCAGTTGTTCCTAACCATGGCCATTGAAAGGACAAAGCAATGAAGATGGCTGCCACAGATGTTAGAGGTGCATTTGGCACTGCAGAAGAGCAGGTGATCAGTCCCTGCAAGCAGTATTGGTAATCATTTAATCATGTTCTCTTAAATGACAGTCAGTATTTGTATGATAATGACTATATCAAAGAGCCAGCATAACTCTTTGCTACAGTCTAATAAAGGTGCTTGACACAATGTAGTAACAAGCACTTATGTAGATATATAATAGCACTTTGCTTAGCTTAAATACTTTTTTCTTAAGAGTAAATGACAGGGAACAGAAGCAAGGAACTGTTATAGCACTGTGCTACAGTTTAACAAAGATGTTTGATGTGGCAAAGAGCTATTATGTAGATGGGTCTCAACTTCAAGGTGGGGGGAGCACAAACCATGGGCATTGCCCAGGATAACAACCAACGTTGGTATAGTTCTAACAACTTTCAGTATACTAGTATAGATTGACATATAGAAATCTCTGAAGACAGGGGCATTAAAATAGTTCTATTCTGCAATCTTTTTTCCACAATTCTATTTCCATTTAAACTTCTATCTGTGTAAACAGAAATTATGCACTTCGAAAAGTCAGATTCAGTAATCTCCCTATTCTATGAGTAACAAGACCACTGAGCTGCAGATTTGCTATGTGTTGGATTTATGGCCTAATGAATAACTTTAGTAAATAATGGCATGGCTTTGATTTTATTTCAGTTAACAATCTGGATGAAGCAGGAGGCACTTCACTCATGAACATGCCATGATTGTAATTTAGCTAAGGCTAAAGACATGCTCTTCAGTGCAGCATTGACTGCTTACAATGAATACAAAAATAAAACCAATAAAATATATACATTCTTCTGCATGCACTTATTTCTTATTGTACCTGTTCACCATCAAGCTTCCCAATTTTTGCTGCCCATTCATTCAAAAATGGTGGGAAATCCCAAGTGCCGATGCAGTGGGAGCCACCTGGAGGAGGCTGTCATACAAGCAGACATCAGAGTTGCTTGTGCGTTTGGTGGCATCCTGAATTTGAGGGTGTTTTTGCTGTGGATGGTATAACTCCTCATCAGGTGCTGATATCAGTGGTTGTTTCACCACAAGGCCTCCTTCACCTTTACTTTTGTCCATGCGTTTCTGCTAATCCACATGCAAACAGCAAATCCAGGCACAGGAACCTGTAGACAGGTTTTAATAAATAAAACCAACAATTCTCATAAAATCTGAACAATGATCGATAATAAAGTGTTTTTTCTTTGGATTTTGCTAATCCACATGCACCAATAAAGACTACCATCACCAGCTTTGTCAGGCATGCCTGTGTCCTCTCTGGACTAGCTTCTCACATACTGACAACTCTGTTTCCAGCACTGGCTCTGTCAACAGAGCAACGTTATCTAGTTCCACACCCCCCTCCCCAGGATAGGCACACCCATCCTCCCTGCCTGCACCTTCAAATACATGATCCAATAATCAAACTGAGTTCACATGTGCCATAGTCAGGGCTTTATCCCTCTGTACCACTTGCTGCAGGCTTAATTCTTCTGCACATTTCACTTACCATGTGACTATATAAAAATGTCCTTAGGCAGTTGATTGAGGTATTTACTAGAATGGGGCTATTAATGGCATATTGGATTTTAAAGTATATTATAACTGTTTCTATATATTTCTGCACTACAAGTTTACTTGGTTATTTTAGGGCCACACATTTTGAATTATGGCAGGGTGTTTGCATAGTATGGTTCCAAAGGACAGTTGAATAGCCGCTGTGAAATCATATTTTAGGATGGACTTGAACAGTGGCTATGGTATTGTTCCTGTGTACCCAGAGTATTCAAAGACATTGAAACTTTCAGAAAATGCATGACAACACAAAAATGTTATTGTAACAAGTTTCTAAGTATACAAAAGCAAGGTTTACAGTCTGTTCCTAATTTGGGACATTTGTCTCTCATTGGCTTTCTTCCTGATTCTTGTGCTAAGAAATTGGGAGGTATTAATTTTTATCACAGTCAGGTGAAGTGTACAGACCACCTTGGTTATAACTGCTAGGTGGAGCTAGGCATTTTCTCAGTTAACCATCTGGCTTTGGAGGATTAATGTGTGTTTGTTTGAAATATGTTGGAATACATTTGTCTACCATTTATAAAACAAAGCTGAAATTACATAATCCTTAACTGTCCCTGCTTTTGCAGAATAATTCTGATTTTCCACATACGTTTGGCCTTATTCTCATAAAACTGTGCTTTCTGGCAAATAATTATTAATTTTAATTGCTACATAATGAAAGAAAATGCATGGTTAATACAAAAAACTATTATTTTAGCAATGTTCTAAGTATATAAGAGAAATCTGTCTCCGATTCCAAGCCTTTGTCCCTCTTTATTTTTACTTTTTTTGGCTTTGCCTGTGGTTTTCATGTTAAGATGATGGGAGGTATTTTTTTATCACAGTCAGATGACGTATGTACAGCAAAATGGCTATTACAACTGGATAGGAGTGGGTGACTGTTGATGAAAGTTACTTAATTTCTTGTTTGCTTGGTTTAAACAGCCTGGATTTGCAGGACTAATTATTTATTTATTTATTTATTGACTGACCGGGAAACTCCACTGGGTCAGAAACCCATTTTCAGTGGAAGCGCCACAAACATTTTACTGCAGTGGGCAGTGGTGAGAGTAGACATTTACATTGGATATTATTATATAAAATAGAGTACCTTAATGAATAAAAACATGCAAATACATTTGTAGATTGATTCAGGGTATACAGTTCATTAGAATACTAAGATACCCTAGAAATTGTCTTTGAGAAAATAGCTAGAATAGAATATGTTAGATGCTAAAGAGAACATTCACAGTCATTTGAGAGGAGTTGCCAAGTGGAGGAAAGGAAAAAGAAAGACTAGTTACATATTTTATTTGTTTATGGTGGCTTAGAGTTTCGTGTGCAGGAACATACTGTGGAAAAGAAAGAATAGTTACATTTTTTATTTGTTTATGGTGGCTTAGAGTTTTGTGTGCAGGAACATACTGTGGAAAAGAAAGAATAGTTACATTTTTTATTTGCTTGTGGTGGCTTAGAGTTTTGTGCGCAGGAACATACTGCGGAAAAGAAAGAATAGTTACATTTTTTATTTGCTTGTGGTGGCTTAGAGTTTTGTGTGCAGGAACATACTGCGGAAAAGAAAGAATAGTTAAATTTTTTATTTGCTTGTAATGGCTTAGTGTTTTGTGTGCAGGAACATACTGCATACGGTTATTTAGGAAATGCCATTTTAGTGCAGATTTAAAAGGTTTTAGTGATTCTAGCTGAGTTATTGTAGAAAGCAGGGCATTCTATAATCGGAAATGGTATAGGAATAGAGACTTTGTCCAGCTCTTTTGTTGGGTTTGGTTATACTTAAAAGCTGTTTTTTAGTGGACCGAAGATTGCGGGTTGGGATATATGATTGTAGGATAGAATGAAGAGCAGGACAATTTTGGGGTTTGTATATCAGTTTGTAGGCAAAAGTAAGGTGGGTATAACTGAGGTAGTGGGGGAATTCAAGCCATTTCAGTTCCATGATAGCCTGGCAATGGTGTGTGCGGTTTGGCATCCCAGAGGCAAATTTTGCTATTTTAGAGTAACATGATAGCAGTTTGTTCCCAAGTGATATGTGAAGGGTGGTGAAGATGGAACAACCATAGAGAAGGGTTGGTTTGTCTATATAAAATTTAAGTCTATAAAGTTTGCCCAGTTCAAAGTGTGTTTTTTATTGTATTGAGAATATGTTGCTCAAAGTTGAGTTTGTCATCAGTGGTTATACCTAATAGTTTAGCTGTCTTCACTGGTTTGATTTTAGTGTTGTTTTGTGAGAAGATTTTAAAGTCTGGAGTTGGTGGTTTGGTTGAGAAAATTAAGAGCTTAGATTTTTTTGGGATTGAGCAGTAGTTGTATGTCATTTAGCCAGGTTTCTATAGATGTAAAGGTATTTGTACTAGTGTGCATTTGTATGAAATAAATTGGAACAATTAGGCTACTATGTGAATGTGCAACAGAAACTTTAAATAGGACTATAATTGTTGTCTTTGGGACCTGTCTGTAAATGAGAATGACTGGCTTTGGATGCCATGATAACGTTAAACAGTAATTAGACTGGCTTGTAGGACTAATGTACATTTGTGTAAAGTAAGTTGGAAAACTTTACTGTGGCTATTTTGCTGTCACAGTCAGACATTTGCGTTACACGTAGTCTAGTGGCTGTAATTAATAGATATGGACATTGGTAGATTATAATGGCAGTTAGAATGGTTTATATCAGGATGATGAATCCAAACAAACACAAGCATTTATATATGGCCCAAAAAAGTGTGTGTTTATGTGGGAGTATCATGGTTTGAAAGCTGCCCAAGGTCTATTTAATCTACCACTGGCTCTACTTCTCTGCCACAAATTACATCAAGCACTGACACTGCAAGCCAACACAGTGGCCAATGACAATAGCAAAAGTTGTATTGTGACAGCCTGACCCAGAACTGGAGGATGTGGTTCCTGATACCTCACAACCTCTCAGAGTATCTGGCTACCATATTCATCCTCTTTGGCCCTACACCATTTCATAGTATTACAGTCACCAGTCTCTATGTCCCTATCAACTTGTACAAGTGATGAGGATAATAGAGCTCTGTCTACCCTCTAACCTGTGTGGGTGTGATTATATCTGATGCAGTATAGTCAATCCCTGAACTGCTCTGCATATCCTTGGTATGATAATGCCTGCATCATTTTATTCTGTGTTATATGCATCATGGTGTATAGTTATGGACCACATGCCTCCTCTCTGCCAGGGCTGCAATGCATTACACCTGCCTTTGTCTAAGCTGTGGTACTGTTGTTGTATGCTCCAAACCCTCATACTCCACCCTGTCCTTAATCTGCTACTACATCTATGTAGATAAATCTGTCTATCTAGCCTGTGTTTGCACTTGCCAACTAAACAGCCCTTTGGGAAATTCCCTTAGGCAAACCTTTTGTGTTGTTTGGATGCGTGCCTTTTTCACATAACTTCTCAAAAGTGGCAAGCACACTATTGGGGAAAGGGTAAAACATTTCTACATTTGCCTACAGAATTTAAAACAAATCATTACTTTCTGTTCAGTACATCAATAATACCAGGAGAACTATAGCTGAAATCATTAAAATTGTTTCTTTTATAGAGTTTGGGTTTACCCAAACCATTGCTTATCTCTTCCATGAATGCTAACAGCCTCTCCCCTGGAAATTTCTGGTTCCTCTCGGGTTTGCATGCTGCTGAAAGTTGTGTGGCTCCTGATAGTTGTACTGACCCACCAATCCTTTGGAACATATCAGTGGTGGAAAGTCCAAAAATGATCTGTATTTGTTTCCTCAGCATGGCTGCACCTCAACATTGGGCTGCAACATGCAGAGGAGCATCCCTCGAACAGCAACAGCAGTGAAAACCAACATCATGCAGGCATTTTTCAAGATTGCTCAGTTCTCTAAAGTCTTAGGGGCCATAGACTGTATACACAGTGCAACAAGGCCCATCTGGTCCTGAGGCACTATGATAAGTGAACAATAAAGGCTTATACTCCTTTAACTTCCAGGTGGTCTGTAACGTACAGGACAATAATGTAACCATGCACAACTCAGGCAGGTCCAATGATTCTCATATTTGGCACACATCTAAACAACACAAAAGGTTCGCCTAAGGGGACAGATTATATACAGCTACATCAATTACTCGAGCACATAAAATAAAAAAGGACAGATAATTCAACAGCCAACACCCTATATTGCAGAATAAAGGGTTGGTCAAAGGTCAACCTATTAGGCTTTCTAGACTAATTACTAATGATGACAAGATTGTGAAAGAAGTGGATTTCTGTCTTCAATGTTTTTGGAGAAGGGACACCTCAAGGAAGTAACACACAATTTGGTAACTGAAATATCTAGCAGGAGGAGCAATGATTTTTCACCTATTTAGAAGCAACTGGATTTAGTCAAAAAATATATTAATACTGCTATGATTTTACCTTTTGACAAGAATGACAGGCATTTGAATCACATAATACATCATAACTGCGACTGAACAATCAAGACTGGGCCCCACCAGACAAGTTTGGGTGATGAGCCTTTATTTGTAAATAAAAAGAATATCAATCTTAAAGACAAGCTTGAAAGCATAACCACCTCTTACTTAGGTAGTATCAGGAAAATGACTGTGTGTGTCTGTGGCAGCCCATGTAAATTTATCAGTGGCGCTACTAGTATAGCTATACCAGGATCATCTGATTTATTTGACTATTTAAGTAATTGGGCACCAGGCTGGCAACTCGGCACTGTAAAAATTCACTGCCAATCATTAACAGACTGGAGTTTCACTGTGGTGACCCCTAACCAGGAAAAAGCCGAAAAACTTACTTTACTGTGTGTTTGTATTCTGAAGAAGGCTCTAATTAAAGTGAAAGGAAAGTACTCAATTTCACTAGAAGATATTTGTTTTGTATTCTTTTTGTTTTTATTTTATTGTTTTTTGATAATTTTGACCATTTATCCAACCTTGTTTTTTGAACTACCTATGCTCTTATGCATGCTGCAGCCTAATATTGAGAGACTTGTTCAGGCTTTTGTGAGACTGATGCCTTGGTTTTCTCTAATGAGTCTCTAGTAGGTCATTGAAAAGTTTCTGTACCTAAGATGGTTAAAGTTGCATATGTTAGTTTCCACAGGAATAGACATACTATGTATCCTCCTTGATTCTGTTTGTGGGCAGTGCAGTTCGAGGTCCCTTACATTGTCCCTGTCCACACAGAAATAGCTCACAATCTACTGGTCATTGACTCTCTGAACCTCATCCATGAAGGCAGTTACTAACCAAAGATGCTGAGCAATAGCCACTGCTAATCCATGCATCCCTCCCCTTATGTTCTTCATGAATTTTAGTGTAAAAAAAACAGGAGTACACTGCAGCGCAGTACACCTATTTTGCATGTTTTTGAATAAGTCCATCATTGTGTGTGTCCTCATTTGCATACACTATGCAGATAATTTGTATGGAGTTTTTCATTTATAGGTCATTATGCATTCATTAGCATACATTGCATAAAATGTTATTTTGGTCCTTGAACTAACACGCTGTCTGTGTCTGACACCATGAGTGTTGCTCTGATGTCAGAATTTATATGGGATGTTCAAATGAAACAGAACTTTGAACATCCAGTAACCGGTTGTAGAAATGTTTATCTACTACCAACATTCCTATATGCCGACCGATCCGTACCAACCTACAAAACAGCCTCCAAGGAAATCTTGAACAAACTCCACTTAGGGGAAAAAAACAATAAGCTTAGCTTTAAAATAAACCTCTATTCTCATCTCCTAAATGATGAATTGGCATAAACTAATATCACTGGATATTCACATCCCGACCCCACCCCCTGCCCAGAAAACCACAGTGAAAAACTTCTCTAAAGCAAATTTCACACTCCTCAAAACCGAGGTGGAATCCTTCAAAGCCCCCGGGCCTGTGGAAAATACGGCCCAGAATGCAGAATCCTTTATAAACGCATTCTATGAACACCTTCAGGAATGCATGGATCATGCAATCCCAAATAAAACCAAGACCCAATCCTCCAAAGGCAGACGTCCTGTCTGGTGGACCCCAGCCATAAACAAACTATACAATAGAAGGAGGAAGCTACTACATGATAGAGCAAAATCCCAAAAAGGGAAGGCATCTCTGATCAGTATTAGCAAAAAACTATGGGCACACATAAAATCGTCTAAGGCCAGCTTCGAGAGAAAAATTAGACAGGACACTAAGGATAATCACAAGGCTTTCTTTAGTTATGTTAGGAACCTGGGTGGGAATTCCCAGATATGCTCAGAATTAGTCCAAAATGACAAAAAATACACTGAACCCACAGACATTGCCAACATCCTAGCTGACAGGTTCAGCGCAAACTCCCCCTCCCACCAAAGGGCAAGTATCTATCCTAGCAGAGTGCTGCCCCCCTGACATCTCAGATGCTCAGGTAAGAGCCGCCCTCTCCAAAGCAAAAAACACAGCATCAATAGGACCAGACAGTGTCCCGGGCTGCGTCCTACATGAACTCCAAGAAGAGTTAAACCCAAACATAAAACTACTGTTCAATCTCAGCCTTACTACAGGATATGTACCCAAAGAGTGGCGTACAGCAACGGTGGTCCCTCTCCACTAAGGTGGTGCCTCAACAGATCCTGGAAACTATCGCCCCATAAGCCTGACTAGCTTGGTCTGCAAAGCTATGGAAAGGATCATCATGGACCTTATAAATAAAGATATTGGGGACCTACAGACACTGGATCCTACCCAGTTCGGCTTTGTTAAGGGCAGATCCTGCCTCTTAAACCTGGTCGATTTCTTTGAAACAGTCACCAAGGCCATTGACGAGGGGAAGGTGGTCCACACAGCCTACCTGGACCTCACAAAAGCCTTCAATACAATACCCCACTCGGGCATTATAGATAAGCTCACCATCTTAAATATAAACCCCTATGTCACTAGATGTGTTGCAAACTGGCTCAAGGACAGAACCCACATGGTTAGAATTGCTGGAGCCATGTCAGACTCCAAACCAGTTACAAGTGGCATCCCACAAGGCTCAGTCCTGGGACCTCTCTTGTTCGGTATATATTTCTCAGAGGTACAGGCCAACACAGAAGGACTGTGGCTGACCAAGTTCACAGATGACTGCAAACTGGGCACCATAATCGACTCTCCAGCTGACACAAGCATCCTCCAAAAGGGCCTCATAGAAACAGACAACTGGTGCCAGAGCCATGGCCTCAAGCTAAAAGCCAAAA